>NC_031799.1:60546161-60623661 GCF_001522545.3 Parus major | reverse complement strand
ATGGAAATTCTAAGGTTGGCTTAGAACTATACATGGCTTACTTCAGAGCTCTGTGTCACTGTGTTCATTAGTTTAAATTCCCCATTAACCCTTCCCTTTCAAACAAAACTATCCCCAGACTCATTTAAGCATCAAATCTCTTAGCATGTACAGTGCTCTGCTAGGTTATGTAATTTAGAGTAATTTATAAGGAAAAGTAGGATTTAAAAAAATTATTTTGTGTGTGTGTACAAGTAAATAAATACTATGTCAGGGGATTTTGTTGTGGTTTGTTGCTTTTTTTTGGGGGGTGGGGGGTGGAGCTGGTGTTTTTCATTCCTGACTGTAGTATGCTGCATTTTTTTCTAGGGATTCAGTTTTTAGCAAATTGTGCCATTTCTTAATACTAGTTTCATGGAAAAGTTCTGGTAGCCTTTAGGACAATGTCTGGCACATAGAAAGAAAGAAAAGTAGGACTGGCAGAGACCTGTTAACTAGCAGCTTGAAAAAAATCAGTCATGTTTATTACAAGTTGAAACTTCTGTGTGTCTGAGGACACAATCAACAGAGTCCCAGGAATGAAGGTTTTACTGTCCTTTCCTTTTAGCGTTGTAAATCAACTGTGTAGCACAGACATAAGGCATTTTTAACTTTGGATGTGATAATACCTTGTTTACGTATGTGCAGCAATACTTGTCTGGTGCTTCACAAATTCAAAAAAACTTCAGCTTTCAAAAAGTGATAGCCTTTTTAAGCAACACAAGACCAGACTATGTGTGATACTAATTAGCAAAGTATTTCCAGTAAAGAGTTGCTGACATTTAAAAAAAATACCTGTGTTCTTGCTCTGTGCTCTCTCTTCCGGAAAGCTTAAATATTCATAAAACAAAGAGAATTTGAGAGTTATTTTTTCTGGGGCCCCGAGTGTATCAGCATTTCACATGGTGTTTTTCACCAATATTTTTAATTTAGAACATATTAACAAAAATATTAAGCTGTGTTTTATGTATACAGAAGGGTCACAGGAGGTAAAGAGAATTGTTACTATGAGGTAGTGTAGCATTTTGTGATTATAAAGTTAATCTGTTTAAAAAGTTTTTGTCATATAATAAGCAATGTAAATTATAATATTTTTATGTTCTTAGGGACTTCCTCAGCCATAATTTTGCCAACACAGCTGTTTGACCCAGTGACATCATGTTTTGCATATTTCTGCATTTTAATGAGTTAGTCATTTAAAAGGTTACAAAGAAACCATAACTCATAAGTAATTAAATTATTTAGCAGAAGTATAAGAAGATCTTCTGACATGGGAAGGTCACTGTGGGAAGGAAGGAGCATCAATGTACTGAATTGCACCTGTTTGTTGAAGATAGGTACAGACCAGAAGCTTTACTGTTGTCTGTTTTCTCAGGGAATTAGTAAACACATGCACATACTAAAAGCAGCTGAATTCCCTTTTATTGAGATAGAGGATTTCTGGCCACAAAACACTAAATGGAAGTTGTCTTTCAAGACTTTGGGTAACTTCTATGTTTTACAGAAAACACTTATGTGCATGATGTGTTTTTCATTTAGAATACTGAAATACAGATCTACCAAGGGATTGGCATTTAATCTTTTCCCAAGGTAGTTTAATACATATAAATTTCTGGAAATGAAAGGTAAAGTATAAGATCTTGGCATCTTGGGTTGCCTTTCTTCAAGCTAAATATTTTACAAATCAGAAAAAACCCTGAGCCCATTGAAATATCTGGATTTCAGAAAAAAGAAGGTGTTTACAAAGATTTTACACTAGTACAAAAGCAAAGGAAATAAGGTTTATTGTAGAACAAATTGTTACTTTTTTATGTTCTGTTACATAGAAAATACACAATGACTATTTGGGGGTATATTCATCATGAACTGCTAATGAGAATAATCAAGACATTCTGTGACATTTTCAGGGAGGAGGCAAAGCGTATTGAAAAATGAATTTGCAGTTGAGAACTTTTACTGTCAGCCAGTGGGATACCTGGACTTACCATAGAAACACTAAAAAAGTCCTGCAATCCAGCTTTGCATCTGTACTTATTTTGCGCATAACTTCATGATATTCTCCTAGGTTTTCTTATCGATAGATTGATTAGAGTCAATTATTATTTGTTATGCATGTGGACTTTATTAAAATCATTTTATTTTCTTTATTTATGGTTTGTTGCTTTCAGAAAGTTATATTTAAATGTAAATAACATTTTAATTTAAATCTTAGTTCTTCTTTCTTGTAACTCTGAAGCATTTGAAATTTTTTGTTAGAAAAGAGTTTAAAATAGTTTTTTAAGGCAGTAGGGGAGAGGATGAACTCCTAGAGTACAGACTTTAGTTACAGAAGGGGTTCCTATAGGATATCTTGAGGGCAAACTGGCGGGTTCGTTCTTTTGCAGGTTGTATGCACCCCAAAGCCTGGGAAGTTGTTGTGGACAGATCATTTGCAGCCCAGCCTCCATGGCAGGGGTGGATTCACTTCCATTCAGTTTGCAGTGATTTCTACAAATAGCCCAAATTTCACATGAGGGAGAGGGGGTGGGTCTAATGTTTATTAAACAATGTTAGAAGCAGTAGCTGAATGTGAATATAGTTCTTTCTGTTAATTCACAGAATTAAATTAATGCTATAGCATAGTTTCTTGTGTCTCATTTGCCACGAGAAATAATTTTCTGCTGCAAATCCTAGTGTAACTACTGCTTGTAAAGGCATGGAAGTTCGCTATAAAGAATACAGTAAACAACTGAGGATGTAAAAATCCTTTTAATTCATGGATGTTTTTATTCAGTTTTGACCTCGCGAACAAACAGCATAAAACAGGGTTGCAGATTTAACACATAGACATATTTGGGTTGCTAATTATAGAGAGATGTAAAACATTCTTTTCAAAACTTTTCAGCAGTAAACTCAAAATACAGGAACAGCTTTTCTGATAGGGTTTTGTAGCCTTGAACATTCATTTATTTAGTATAGCTGCACTTGGACCAAATTAACAAATATTAAAGTAAGACATAGTAATGGCATGTTTAATGTTTTCCAGCATAAAGATTGTGAAAAAAGATAAATACAGTTCTGTGTGCAAATAGATTTGGACGTAATGCAGTGATGAATTAGAAAGCAGTAACTGAAAGGAAATGAAGAGTTTATTGTTTCTATAGCTCAAATATCTATTAAAAGTTAGTTACACAGCAGGTGGCGGTTTGGATAAGTGTAAAGTGAATGCTTTGAAATAAATAGCAGCTGGGTGACCTGGGATGTCAGGGCTCTAGACAAGGGTGTGTGTTTGTCAATATATCCTAGATGTTTTACAGACTCCTCAGGGACCAGGAGAAGATACAATTTCACCTTTTCTGTGCCAAAACATTTTAATTATATCTTCTTCCAAGTACAGCGGTTCAGTAACCAAGGAGCTGACATTGATGCATGTGTTGATAAAGCTGCAAACATTCAAAATGAGATTAACAAAGATTTTGAGGAAAGGGTGACAGCTAATTTTGTACAGTATTCTGCATCTAATTCAGGTCAGTGTAATGATAGAATATTTTATAACTGCTATGTCATCTAGAAAGAGTTTTATGATGCTTTGTGTATTTAAAGATCTGTGTATATGAACGTACAGTTCTTTATACATCATTCAAGCAAGTTTTAACTTCTTTATTGAACATCTATTGGTTGTAGCTGTAAACAGGAATAAACTTAAGCATTTAGAAGCAATTTTACATATCCATCTGCATTAATCACACTAATAAGTTCATTTTGTCTAATTCACCTTGAAAATATTGGCTTCAGATGTGAAATGGAACCAAATCTATGACACACATTTTGTAGTGTTGCTTAATAATTGCAAAAAAATTTGATGGAAAGTTATAGTAAGTGTATTTAAATAATCAAACTGTAGTTTCTTTGTATTATGTGCGGTCTTTTGAGAACATCTCAGTGTATTTCTGCTCTGTTCTCCTCCTTGTTTGAAGGTAACTCACATTCTTCCACTTCTTTTTGTTTGTGAAATTTTCTCTTCTTTTTTATCCACTCAGTTCTCCATCTGCTTTCACTTTTGTTTGCTTGGGCCGTCTCTCATCCCAACTTGATAATGAGGAATGCAGTGTGACCCTGACCTCTATCAGCCCATGCATGACCTTCTGACTCGCCCACATAACCTTTGACCTTCTCTTTGACAGCTTGATTAATTACCCTGTGTTATGATTTATGAGTAAGTGCTATGTAAAAATAATAGACAACAGGTGGTCCTCTAAAATCTTTTTGTGGTACGTTTTCTTTTCCTGCCTAACCTGATGAGCTGTTTTAAGTTTAGAATTTAGTGGGACAAAGTGTGTTTGGCAGAAGCATGGCATTTTTATGCACTTGGACGCAGTGCTGGAATTCAGGCAGCTGAGGTATATCTGGGATGTAAAATACCACAGTGTTAGCAGGGTGCATTTGCCAAAATGTACATTGGGTGGAAACAGAAAGCAGAATCAACTGACATTTCAGGCGTTTCAGTCACAGGTCACGTCTTGAGAAAATTGCTCAAATAATGGAGGGGGCATTTTTCAAGCTGAGCTGCATCTCCAACAGCTATGTTTACTTTAACGCTTCACTAGTGACTTCTGATTGGCTGTCATGACCTCATCCTGCTGTTGCACCTACAGTGTCGCAATAGTGGCATAGATGTACCCTTCTCACAGTAAAGATGGGAAATGAACAGAGCATACTTCTTTCAGAAAGATGAATGGACACTGCTGTGTCTGTTTTTACCACAGACAGGTTTAAGAGCTGAGTGCTTTGAGTTGCATTTCCTCAAGGAATTAATTCTGGTCTTTTTGCCACCCATCCAAATAGAAAACTGAACTTGAAAATTCAGGTTGATCAAGTGTAGGAAAATTATCTCTTTCAGATCCTCACTCACAATCCAAAAATATAGTTACATAGGTCAAAAGATACTTCTCTGGCTCTGACCTCTCTTGTGCCATGTGGTATCCACCCTGATTGATTAATACGACCCATCCAATAGATCTGAACAGTTTCGTCTCATTAGTCATTTGCCAGTCAGGTGAGATTTCAAAAGATTTGGAATTTACCTCAAATACTTTGAGGCTCTTTCTTAAGCTTACCCCCTTGAGCTTCAGTAGGAGACAGAAAGTACTGCCCCATTTCTGGCTCATGTATTACAATGGAAAAAGCCCTTCTGCATTGTTTTTAGTAGTATATGTATTGTAACTGAGGTTCATAATTCTTTCCAACTCTTGACTTAGTAAGCCTGCTTTTCCCTTCATCATCACAATCCTCAACCTCCAGAAGCAGCAACCTAGAGAATGGCAGGAGTTTTAGTGTAGAATAAATCTTGCTTACCTTGAAGCATTACCACGTGAAAGGAAGAGATGTTAATTGGGTGCTTTAGTCTGAGAGAGAAACTGTAATTTTGTAGATTAGAGGCCGGGAGTTCCATTTGTCAGTGTCTGCCATAATTATAAGGTCTTATCACTGGTACACTGATGGCTGAAGATTGATGGGGATGGGGGAATAGTGTCCTTAAAGCTTAGCTTTTTACAGTGAAAAAACTTTTTAGAGAGTGGCTTCTCTTTCTGTGCACGCTGGTCACACAGGAGAAAACTATTACATTGAGAACTACTATTATCATGTTGAAAACTACTGTTATTACCTAATGTTTGCATACCACCTAATACCACAGGGGCTGGCAAGATTTAGAAACCCCCCCTGGATGATTGGTACTTAAGTAAGTCATAGGTCACTAAGTTTTAATAATGATGTAAGCTCATCATGGCTGAAATTGGTATTTTTAGTGACATTGATTTGTTTGGTATAGCTGCACTAGCATGAAATTAACAAATAGCAAAGTAATACATAATAATAACACATTTCATATTTTCCAGCATAAAGATACTGTATATGGTGAAAAAAGATTAAAACAATCCTGCCTGCAAAGAGTTGTTTCTGAGAATTTATGCCAAAGACTGTATCTTGTCTGTTCTTAAATTTTGCTAAAGGGCTTTTTTAAGATGTTAGTGGTGCTGTGTTCTGAGGTTTGCACTGACTTGCACACTTCTGAAATTCGCTGTGTTACAGCTCCACCTTTTTTTTTTTAATTTTCTGATTGCACTAAACTTTAATGGCATATCTATGCCTACATAAATTACATTTTTAAAAATTCATTGATGTTAAAAGCTATATTGTTTACACTGATGTTATTTAGAGCAGAGTATTTATTTTCTATAGAAAATGCTCAGATAAAGGCTAAATGAGAGAGGTTGTAATAGAGTATGTTTTACCAGTAATTTTGGTTTTCCGTGTTGACTTTTATCTATTACTCTCAAATCTTAGTTCTGGCACCATTGTTTTCTTCTTTAAATTTAGGATGCAGAAGTACAAGGGAAAGGGAGATACACCGTATCATGTAAGCAAAACAGTCCAAAAAGAGATTACTTTCCAAAGAGAAAGACTTTTCCCATTTTCAGAAAGGGGAAAAAAATCTTAGTTCAGATATTAATTCATGATTTTAATTTTGCTGACAGGAAAGGCCGGCTATCTGGGAAAAATTGTAAAAGAATATAAAGGGAGTCATGTTACAGTGCTTAAAATACATTTAATAAAAATCCTTTAGTTGATTTATAAAATAGTGAATTTAAAAATAGAATCATATTTCACCTGTTGATGTCTATATGAAAAATTGACATTGTGTCCTCATAAAATGGGACAAATGAGTCATGTAATTTTAAGTTACATAATCAATAACTTAGACAAATTCCACTTCTTTGATAATTTGTGTGACTGTTTTGTGATCAGGTTGAAGTGCACAGAGTTTCAAATCCCTGTAACACTTCTAGATCTGTAATAAACACATGAATTTTGCATTTTTCATGGTGTAGAAAACAAAACAAATCAATACACGGAACATCTCTAATCAAAACAAGCAGGTCAAGAAGATGAAGCGCCCTGAAACTACCAGCCTGCCAAGTACTGCAAAAACTCTAGCAGTAGCAGGCTCTAAAACTATCCTTTCATCTGAGATGTACAGTTTAAAAACGTTTCTAAGCCACATTCTTCTCCATGATGAAGTTTGGGTCTTGAAATTTTCCAAGCTGTAAAATTCATGTGCTTACAGTACAGCACTGTGCATTAATATGGCCGGGCATGATGTATATGAATATGAATAGATTTTAAAATTTGTCTTTCCATTTCTGTTTTCTTTTACCCTTTCCCTATTGTTTATTTATATTTTTATCTGCTTGTTTATATTTATCCCAGTTGATTTCATGACAGGCAGGGTAGGGGAATCATGTGACAGGAAACTGCTTATGGTGCTGCATCTAACAAGGAGACAATTTTCTCTTTGGCCTGTTGTGGCCTTTTGTGACTACATTGCTTATTCCAGAGGTAGTATCCTGAATGCCTCTATTTCACCTTGTTTAGCAGAGTGCAACTGCGCCCTTTAACTTGGTTTTTGGTGGGTGGAGAAGCTACGGCAGACACTGGAGAAGAGCACAAGGATAAGGGTTAGGAACTCCCTTCAGATGTGATTTTGATAACTAGTCGAGTGTGTCCAACTGTAGAAAATCACTGAGTGACAATCTGTCTACCTGACAGTGGCCACAATGAGCTACAAGGTTTGTGAATGGCTCTACAGATTAGAAAAAAGCAAGCCCAAATAAAGTATCTTTTGTTGGGGTGGACTTGGTTTGCTCTGGGGAGCTAGGTATTTGATCCTTGTGTCTGGACAAAGTGCAAAATGAAACACCAAGTCAAAAGCTGGAATAAAGCTGTTTCATTAGTTAATTAATTTAGATGTTTCCAAAAAGTAAGGTGTTATTAAAATTTACTTCTAAAGGATAGCTTGATTTTGACTGGGAACCCATGTTAACTTTAGGGACACATCTGTTAAATTCATGTGCTTCTCTTTTTTCCCTTCATTTGCAATTGTATCTTCCACAAATATTATGATTTTTTTGTGATTTGCCGTCATTTAAAAATCATAAAATTTGATGGGCTGATTTATTCAAGATTTATTTCTCATTCATAAATTCATATTTTTTCATCCAGCTCATTTCCTGAGGCATAAAAATGTACCTTATATGCTCAGAAGTATCCTGCAGGTCACAAATTTGCTCTGGATTTGTTGAATATGCAATATAATCCCAGTGCATTTTTACAGCAGATTAAAAGATGCACTAAAAAGTCAGGCCAACCATAAAGAGTTGACTTGTAAGCAACACCACTGAATCAGTTTTTGGTATTGATTCATTGTTACTGCTGCTATTTGCCTCTGCATAGTATGCTTATTGTCAGCTCGACAAAAGGTTTTACTGTTTTAAAATGTGGTGAATAATTTTCACATGCTTTCTTTAATGTATCTATCTTTATATATAAAATCTCTCAGTCCTTTTTATTTTAAAGGTTTTTTTCTGGCTGAGCATAAAGCTTTTTATTCATTATTATGTATAGCTCTTAAAGCAACATTTTGCTTTTAGTTCCTGTGTTGTTTTCTGCAAAAGTCATAGAAAGTGCTTATGAATAAAACAACATATTAAATTATTTTAAAGGTAAAACAGGCAACTTTTCTGGTGCTGAAGGATGTGTATGAGCATAAATACATGCACAGATACCTATTCACACATCAATATCTCTTTAATGACAGATTATTCTTAAAAATCCTTCAATAAATGATGATGTGTGAAGTTGCTGAAATAAATAAAAAAGTTCTAAAGAGCATTAAAGTAAATGCAAAGCATTTTCAAGCATTAAATTTCCCTTTTCACATTTCTTCTTGTTTGTGTGTGTGTGTGTGTGTGTGTGACTCTCTTCTAAAACAGGAAGGCTATGGAGTAATAGTTCTGAATCCCAATGAGAACTATATTGAAGTTGAGAAGACAAAAGCCCAAATACAGCTGTCTTCTGATATCTCAGATGAACCTGCAGAAAAGAGAGAAAGAAAAGATAAAATACAGAAGGAAACAAAGAAGCGACGTGACTTCTATGAAAAGTATCGAAATCCGCAAAAAGAAAAAGAAACTATGCAGATCTATATTAGAGTAAGTTTCTTTTGGTTTTGTTTGTCCATCTTTATTGATGCATATATATGTTTACTGACTATATTGGCTAATAAATACCATGCTTTGTTAAAAACAAATACATTGCTGACATGACATTCAAGAGTTTATGTAGAGTTCCTGGATATTTATTCTATTGGTATTTTTGGTCCATTATTGATTGTGATGTTTTGGAACTGTTATAAAAAATTTCTTTCTGATTTCAAAGGGAAACCTCAAATAAAACCCAGAGGAACGCACTGGTGTTATCAAGAAAGAAATTACGTAGGAAAGACTTTCTAAAAACCATTTTATAAACAGAGGTATTCATAAGAAAGACTTTGTAGTGAAGCTTAGGCGACATACTAGCTTCACATGTCATGTATGCATTTATTGTATTATATTGTATTATATTGGGGAGGCAGTAGTTACAGCCTGATACTTTTTTATCACCTGCCAAATTAATAATGTATTGTGGAAAATAACAGTGTTCATCTTGTGTGGTGGCAAATTTACCCTTGTAATGTGTTGTTTTTATATGATCAGCCATCCATTGTGTTTGAGCTAAACTTTTGAAGGCAGATAAATGGGGAAACTTGCTAATATATTAATAAATATTTAAGCTAGTATAATTTGAGAATGGTATGATGAAGAAACTCTGTCCCTTGCCCTTTTCTGACTCAGTGAACCTTTGCACTTTGTAATGCTACCAGCATGGGATCATTATAACAGTGCTACCCGAGGATTTCTAATTCTGCAGGGGGCACAAACAATATTATTTGCACGTTGGCACATTCTGCTTCATATACATACTATGCATTATACATTTCAGACTGAGTCATAGAATTTCGAAAACCCTTATTATGAAAGTTAACATTTTCATTCAACAGTAAAATACGTTAGAAACTCCACAGTGAAGGTAAAACAATAAAAATGTATGTCATTCTGGTGAGAAACAGAGAAAAATCCAGCAAGATACATGTTAGAATCATCGTAAATTTTAATATGCCACTCTTCATTTTTTTTTTAGCATAACATTTTTTTGTAGAAGAAATATAACTGTTCTGGCTAGTTAGAAGGGTTAGTAACTTGGGTACAAGATTGTCAATACCATAAATATTTACTGTCTTTTGAAAAATACCTAAGTATGGGAAACAAAGGAATGCATATATATATACATATATTAAAAATCACCAACAAGGCACCGTGTTTTCTGTTTGCAGCTTTTTTATAAGATGCTCTTCTGCCCACTAGCCAAGCCCTCCTTCTTAAGAGGGGCAACCAGTCCTAACTTAAGGTCCATGAGAATCCAGTAGACAGTGCTGCTGTATTGTCTTAAAAGAAGTCTAGTCAGCATGCAGGTTCAGTGTTCCCTTGTTGAAAGTGAACCTTTTTTTCATAACCTTTTTAGCAATTCTACCTTCTCATGACTCTTGCCTGATGAGGCATGAAATTTGGTTTCAGGAGGCTTGACCCCCGAAATATAAAATATTGTTCCATCCCATTTTCTTTTCCGCTAAGCTTCATGCTTTAAATATGACTGTTGATGTTTGCTTTATTTTATTTTCTCCAAATCAAGGAAAGAAGTAGTATATATTTTAGTGAAAGTGTGGTTGGTGGTCTCCTTCCTCAGGGCAGTTAATTGAAATTTTCTGATGGGCATGGTGTTTTATTCTGAAATTATTATTTTGTTGGGTTTTTTTTCTCAGTAGGCTCCAGTACAGATAATTTTTTGAAACAGAAAGAAAAACATAACTGCTTTAGCATATTGCAGGACAAATCAATGCAATTTCCTTGCTTATCAATTTCTGAAAAAAACCTGGACCATCAGTAGGTTCCATTTACTCTGAACTGCTAAGTCTGTATGTGGTTGCAAGAGGTGCAATGCCATATTTGCAATTTTCTTGCCTCCCATGCTTGAGTCCATAAGATTGCTCTCTGCCTGCACCCAGGGTCTTGCTTCCGCAGGCTGCTGGTTTGGGGTGATCTCAAAGGGCAATTCAGATACAATCTTACTGTATGGTATAGCATACATTTGACTCACTAGGCCCTTAAAATAAAACATGCTGTCACTCAGAGAGATATTTAAAGATGGTATATGATTTGTAATGATCTCATCAAAGAGTTTTGAAAAACCTAAGCAGGCCTTATGTCAGCTTTGCCAAGCAGGAAAAAGTATGGATAGACTAGAAGAAAAATTTCCTCACAGGAAGGCTCACACTGAAGGAAAAATATGATTGCATCAAATACGCTGGAGAAATTGTTTCAGACTGTTAAGCAGCAGAAATAAATATACTCAGTTCTGTTTTCATAGGGTTGTGGAGATCTGTTGTGATCTAATGAAGAAATGCCATTTGAACAAATTAAAGCTGTCTGGTTGCTGCTCCCACTTGTGCAGCTAAATTTTCCAAGAGCTGGAGAATTAGAACTCTTCCTTGGTAATTGTGTTTAAGCATTTTCTTAATTTTCATAGTAAAAACAATATCTGGGGTATTCAAGAATATGTAAAAGCTGCATCTTGAAATATCAAACTGCACTGTATTTTTGTACAAAATGAGTATAAATAAAAACGACTATGGCAGCATGTAGTGTGTTAAGCGTAGTGCTCTTGAAAGATCAAAGTACTTACTGTTTCATGCTGGAAGTTTTCTTAACTATGAAATAATGTACTTTCTGGCATACATTATGGCTTGTTAAAGGAACTGATTTGGTCTGGGTAATAAACATCATGTCAAACATTATGGCAGGAAAACCTGCTTAATATGTTTTGTAATAAGACAGATTTTTTTGTTCTTGAAAACATCTGCCAACTGAATTCACAAGTGAAGACAGAAAATGTCATCAATTCGGTAACATTCTTGTAAATTTTATTTCAATTTTAGCAATGCAAACCAGGAAAAAAACTTTTTGTTAATCAGCATTGACTATAATACTTTTATGGAATGATTAAACACAAGCACTTTACTTTTATATAATGTGCTAATGAATGCATATGAATTTTAATACTCTTACTGTTCAGATTTTAACAAGCATATTGACAGGTCATTTTAAAAGCATCTGGTTTTTAATGTGTTGAAAGGAGGATTGAGTAAAATAGCTAAATATGTACATATATCCTTTTAAAAAACATATTTCTATCCTTAGGTATAAATATTACCATTTTTTCTTAGACCACCAGAGGCTGCTCTGGGCTAATGCTAATGGGCTAATGCTTTACCCCCAGAAACTTACTACCCTAGCCAGCTGAAGTAAACTGAGAATTTGTTGCTCTCTGACCTTTTTCTATGGAAACAGATCATACATGCTTACATGTGGCGTGATCATTCCTTCCATTCTCAGCCATCTCCCATTCACTACAGATTTTCACACTGACAGTGTCTTTTCTATATTAGAAGATGCTTAAAAATGTAAATTATTCTTTTCCCCCTTCTAAACTGCATTCACCACTTAAACAAGTATACTGAGTGGATTCTTAAATGTTATAAAATAAAAAGTATAAATTCTGTAATATTATAGTAATTTGCAATAATGTTGTTACCCCAACAGTTGAAGAATATCAAAGAGGCAACCAAGGAAGAAGAAGGAAGAATTACTTTTATCAGACGAACTAATGGGGTCAGGTTTTGTGGACAAAAGGGATAAGCCTTTCCAAAGCCTGTATGCTAGGAATTTTGTCCTTTTTTTCCCCCACTGAGCTTATCTGCTTGAATAATTCTTATTGTAAATATAATTTTTACTATAGCAAAATATATAAGTAACAGTATAGTTTTATTAACAGCATATTATTTAAATTAATTTTGGATGTTACATACTTTTCATAAATAATTTTTGTATCTTCTGTGAGAGATTAAGTAGGAAAAGATCGTGTACAACCAGTTAATCTGTTTTACTAAAAATGGATACATCTGGATAATTTTTGTCACTATTTAGGAAAAATTGGTAAAAGGCAGTTGTTTTAATTCACGGTTAAGTAAGCAATGACTGCTGGCAGACAGGAAATCCTGGCAAGCGTGCAAGCACAGTTGTGCCATTTCTGCTCATTGTTCAGTGTGGCTGACACAAAGCGTAGCCTAACTGAAGGTCACGGCAGAGTGTCCGCTTGTGTGGGATGACCTTTCAGAGCCATGGATTTCTTTCACACTGCAGATTGAGCCATTTCCTGACATAGCTGCAGTCCCATCAGCTGCCAGTTTCACCCTGTGGCCATCTCTGGGCCAGTGACTTACCCTCTGACTTGGCAAAGTGCATGCCTGCTCTTGTCCAGAGCCTGTGTGACTACATTAGCCTGCTGATGAGACAAAGCTAATAAGCCTTTTATTCCACCAGAGGAGAGAAAATGACAAGCTCTAGGCAAATAGCTCCTGAGAGGTAAGGGACATGTTCAGCACAAAGAATGTGGCAAATGTGGGCATCAGGATTTCAGCCTCTAAAGTCTCATGCTGATGTTTAGTTTACCCTTTTACAACAAACAATGCCTGTTTTGTTTCCCCTTTTACAACTGCCAGCGTTACTTTATATATACCTCTGAAATACCACATAGTTTTACTCTGCCCACTTTTAAAGCCTGTTATTTCCTTATGTTCTTAAGAAATCTCCCTCACTTGTAAGCAACAGAAAAATTATGCTGATAGTAAAAAGCTCATGAGAACTGCCTAGAAACTACCATGGCATTGTTCTTGCCCCATGTACTGCTGGGCACTGGAAATTTGGATTTGAGAAGGCACTGCAGTTCAAGTGGTGAAGATAAATGTGTAGTGACATTCTGAGTGCTCCAAGAACACCTGGAGAGATCTGGTCCTGCAAAACCTGGGCCATCAGAGACCTGCACCACCAGGGCCAGCAACTGGAAGCCAAACATCTACCATGACACTTAGCACCTGCAGTTAGGCTACCACATCATTCCTAAAAGGTCAGATAAGCTTTAAGTTCTTCGAGTAGTTTCTGTAAATCAAGAAGAATATGTATATGTCCTGTTTCATTGTATACATACTGCAGTGAACAAGCATCTTATATTAAATAGCTAAACTATGGAGAATTTAAACTAGTGTTCAATAATTTATGCAGAGGCTATTTAGATTGAGCAGCTAATTTAGGTATTTCTAAAAATTCTGAGATTATAAAGAATTCTTGTAGTAAGTTTTGCATCTACTAATCCTGGAAAGCTCTATTCAGCTAATCACTGAAGGGGAATTCTGTATCTCTTCAAGAGCACCACTGGCTCTTCTCTCTGCTATTCCCTCCCTTTGTTCTGCATTTCACAAGTATGGTTTAATCAAAGAAAAGGCGTAAGTCAGGACCATCTAGCTTTGGTGTCTTTCAGACATTCATTACATGATGCTGGTACAGTGTCCATTGTTAGTGTCCAGTTCCTAAAATGTGAGGCAAGTCATGTAAGTTTCCAAAAGAAAGAACCAGCTTGCATCTCTCCTCCCACCAGGAGCTGTATGGTGCTCCCATGGTGCTAAAAAAGATTCTCACTCACAATTCAGAAAACTTCTCCTTCCTTTCAGATGGTATTCAGGCTTATAAATGTGGCCAGTTTGTGGGGTAATGCTGAAGAAAACTGGCTCAGCAGAATGAAGATGTACTTGTGGAAGGCAAAAGTGAATAAAAGCATTCAGACATCTTGAACTCTGATATTGCCTGCTTTTGATTGTAGAGTGACTGCAGTGAAGGACTGCAAAGACCTTCTAGGTCTTCTGGGCTGGTGAAGATTGTGCTTTGCTGGTATCCTTTATCATTTATCTAACAGAACTAAAGGATTTTAGCTAATGTGCAAGAACAAGGATAATATTCTCTAACCTTCCACACACAGTTGCATTTTTTGCTACTAGATTTCAGTGTTTGAGAAAATTAGCAGAAAGAATTTAGCAGGAGCTTAAGTGACAACATACACATTTTTGAAAACTTGAAAATTCTTCATGTTTTTTTTCTTGGGGACCAGTCAACTGTAATTCACTTGATATAGTGAGAGATGATAAAAATTAACTTCTGAGATACATATTTGTAGCTCTCTTAGGCTGAATGGCATTATTGCAAAATAACCCTTTTCTATGGAGAAATTAGCTGTTTCTACCACCCCATCTAACCTCTCCAGAAATATTTATGTGTTTTGGAGAGGAGGATATGACGGCTATACTGCAGTGCATGGAGGTCAGAAAAAACATTTGTGGAGTCTAGGAACTGAATGTCAGCAAACAGGGAACGGGGGTACGGGATGCACAGTAAGTTCAAGGATGTTTTCACCTCATCTGCTACAGAAAACAAAGTGTAAATTCAGGAAAAAAAATATGAAGGGGAAAAAAGATCTAGCTTTTGGGATTAAGATAAATCTGATGGTTCCTGTGTAGGCTGCTTGGCTGCCTGCAGCAGTGACAGCTGCCAAAGGGTCTAGAAATAGTAGGGGAAACAGAGGCGTGGAACAATGTGGAATAAGCTGCCCAGGAAGAAATGTTGGTTCTACCTTGCAATTCATAGGTGGCTGAAGTTTGAAAAATTAAGTATTACAGCAATTAATTAATTTACTTTTTAAATCCTTACAAGTTAAGGATTTTACTAACCAAAATCTTGGCTTTTTGTGAATTTATATACTGTGTGATGTTATTTTGAATTATTTGCATCATATTTACAAGAGCAAGGTTGATCTTTTTAATCAGCTTGTTGCCATCACTCTGCAGGCAAAGAAATATGCCTTGTTCTGAGTTTTTAGAAATGTCCTCTTGTTCTTGCTATGCCTTAGAGAACTCCATATCAGATCAGCACTCCTGAAAAATCAGTTTTTACCAACTTCAGAGCTGTTAACTTCATTTCCAGAGTGTTCAGGCAGAGGTCATTCCTAAAGAAGCCTCTTTTACAATTATCTCCAGCCATGAACTCATCTAAATTTTGAGAAATCTTCCCATTCCTCTCAGCTGAATCCTTGTTTTATCTCTATTTCTCTGGATAAAAATGGATTCAAAAATGCTTTTGTCTTTTGTGGTCAGTGGTGTTGGTAGCAGCTTTTCTCTCCTCAATGGGCTGCACGCTGTTCAGACACATTGTTCTACACTTTTGTTGTTTAACAGTGGATTCTCATTCTCTCTCTCTGTCTTTTTTGATCAGTGCTTGGCAAGAATGAATTTGTCAATACCCAGTAAGGTATATTTTTAATATTTTCAAGTAAAACTCAAATTCTTGTTTGTTTTCCCAATAGATGGCACTGCTTGGAGAGAAACTACTAAGTGAGATTGATGTGCATTTGGAATTACTAAGAATTGTGTGTGTTGAGGAGACGGAAGATTTTCTGGGCTCTTAAGCAGCAGTTTGAGATCTTCTTGTCTGGTACTTCTAGCAAAAGCATGAAGTGAGAAAAGTATCATGCAAGTACATGTGCAAGTGTATGCACACAGGACTACCTACACCAAAGCACACAAAAACTACTCTGCCTCCTTTAAACTGCATAACGTGGCCTCTGACTTAATGCAGACTATGACAGGCGTAGGATACATGAGACTGGAAAGTTTTCTTTTTCCCAAAAGCAAAGGTTTAATCAGTGTATCCAGCTATATAATACAGCAGGGAATTGAAAATGTGTTTAGTTCAGGCAATACAGCTGGTACTTCGTAAGCGTCTGCAGTATGTTCTTTTGGACTGGTGTTTCCTTCCAGATTGTTTCTTCATTCCTATCTCCTATCTTTTCAACTTGCTGTGTAACTGAATAATCTGATTTCATGGATCTTGCCAGTTCAGCCTATGTCCTATAAACGTGGACAATTACCAATTAACTGTGGTAAGTGTCACAACCACTCTGTTCTTAACCTGGGAAAAGAAAAGCTTTAATTATATGTAGATATTAAGATGACAGATGTTTTTTTCTTTGGGATCTGGTTTGCTGAGGATTTATTTTGAAGTTATCAAATAAACTAATGAAGAAATTTACTTCCTATGTAATTCCAAAAGATTTTTAGTTGTGGCCTTAGGCTTTGATACTAACTGCTCTCACACATTCAACTTTGTAGGACCCCTCCCTATTTCTCTAGCTACTCCACTTTTTGTGTGTGAAAAGTGAACAGACATTTGATGACAGGATTTTGTTATTTATCTTGTGTCCCTTGCACTGGTTGCCAAAAAAAAGATAGGCTTACATTTAATGACTGTTGATTATCTTTAAATCCATTACCAGTGAGCACTGTGTGTGAAGTTCTCCTCAGTGAATTACATCAAGCTTCAGATGCTGCATGCAGGCTCTGACTGTATTGCCTTAAGTGAGCAAATGAGTTATGGCTGTGATAGATCTTAAAATAACAGCATTTGATTTGATTTAAGACCACTTGTCTTAAATACCTTTCTTCTGCTGTTTGCTGTTAGTTCATTATATTCTTTCACTGTTTCCTCTCCCTTTCTGTTTTGAGCTGCTCTAGCTGACTTATGGAGTTTGTCTGATGCGTAGATATTTCTCTAATGGGTGCCAAACTGTGCCATCACTGGAGCAGAATTTGAGGTACTATTGTTATTCTGTTATGGTGGTGGTAAACAACTGTGACATAATTTTCTAACAACACCACGAATAAAGCTGTTTCTACCCGAAGATAAAGTGACTAGGCAGAGTTCAGCTTTGCTAGACTTAATGGAAAAAGATGACCACTGCCTCACTTGTACTGTGGGTCAACAGAGCATACAAAAGTTGGAAAGGTTGTATTATGGCACAAAAGTAACATAAATTATTTCATGTCCAAAATGCTGTAGTCATCTTTGGGACTTCTCTGGATTGTGTGCAAAGTCACTCTCCCTCAAATGCCTTTGAATCAAGGTTTCAGGAGCTTTCACAATGTATGTTTCTACACTTCTGCAACACTAGAATTACAGACCTCCCACTTTCTCGCTTTTGTTGGAAAGTACGAGGTACGGCAGTTGTGACCAGTCCTGGCTGAAAGTGCTTTGAGCATAGTGTTGGACTAGGTGACCCTCAGAGGTTCTCTCCAGCTGATGTAGTTCAATCATTTGACATTACAAAGTTTCATCTCAGCCCTCAAAGTATTTGATCTATGAGTAGACTTTGTGGACATTGTGAAGAGAGGCAAATTTCACTATCAGAACATTTAGTACTACTGAGGTTGTGGTTCATTTGGTTGAAATCACATTCATATGATTGTGGTTGGCTATCCACAATAGGAGACATAGGTGATTTAGAGTAGGAAGCTTACCTAGCTATCAGCATGGTTAAAACAATGTGATCTTGCACAAGTACTGCTACAGAAATGCATCTTGAAAGATATAAACCACTACAGACAGGCACTGATGTTTCTTGGCATCTTGAACACTAGGGTGTGGAGCAAATATTCATGATTTCTTCAGAGATCAAGAATTTCCCCAAGACAGATCATTATCTTGATTTTGCTAAAGGACATTCAACTTCAGCAGTAGGAGGTTTTTGCAGATGTTGTCCAGATGTTATTAGTATGACCATTCTGGAATAATGGGAAGGATACAAGTACTGCCCACATCCTTCCTACTTCCTCTCCTTTTTTATATCTTCATCAGGATTTTTTCTACATTGTTACTTTGAGTCCACAAGATTTCACTTTAAACTGCAAAGCAGTTCTTGAGTTTCAGAAAGAGTAAAAACACCCTGTGACATGTAAATTGATAATTTACAAGTGTGTGTTTAGAAGTGGATAGACATGACAGAATTAAAAAGGCTGTTCTTTATTACAGTATTAGCAAAGAGTGGTTTAATTAACCCTGTACGCAACTCCTTCATAGAAGACTTTGTCTAGACTGCTATTTTAAAGGCCCAAAGCTTAGCAGCAGGCCAGTGCATTACCTACAGGCTGCCTTGCACAGCAACCCTGTCTCTCTTCATCTCTTACACCTGTGTCCATGTTCATGAAGAGTTACAAATTACTTAAGAAAATTTTTTCGAGATTTGTGTGAATGCTGCCACCTCCAAACAAGTCCGTGCTGCTTGTGTATTTGGTCATTGTACTAGGATACACTGAATGTGATCACAGTATGCAGGATTTCCTAGATGCCTGACAGCTGTGAGTTCTTATCACTCATTTTCATCTTACTTAACAAGATTTAAGGTTTAGAGTATGTTAGTAAAGAAAGATTTGCTCTGATAGAGCTAGCAACAAAAATAAAAAAATACGTTAAACATGGATTATTAAACAGTGCTCTGCTGCTCATTGTAAGAGGTGTCAGAACTCTTCCAGAATCTCAGTTAGACTGCAAGACCTGATTAGCTCCTAGAAGGAAACCAGCACTAGAGAGAAGTTACCCAGAGAGTTCTTGAGGTTACAGCTTTTCTGTTAATACCATTAAAGACAGATCCTGCAGTTGCCCAGATCCATTCTTTTGCACAGTGTCTTTCTTCTCCAGTGCAGTCTGTCCTGCTTCTCTTTTCCTGTTTATCCAGGGAACTTTTGTTAGGATTGTTGTCTGTTTTCATCCTGATGTAATGGTTTTTAGAAAACTCAAACTTGAGATGATAAATGTCAGAGGAAATAATATGGACATGTGCATCGACATACAGAGAGGAATTCAAAAAAAGGAACTAAAAGAACAGATTTTTTTTTTTATTAAATCTCACTAAGATCCATATCTCCAAAACTAAGTAAGGGTTTGAATGGGGGAAGACTGCAGGTATTCAATCCACTTAATCTTTGTCTTAAAATACATCAAACAAATGGTGTTTTCTAATAATGGATTAACACGGCATCAAGGATCATTTATAACAGTAACAAAAGTGGCATCCATGTGATTTTTTTGAGGGCTTATTTTTCTTATCCCACACAGCAGCATAGACGTAGATTACATATTTTATATAAGATACATATTCTCAGGATTTTCAGTTATCTCTGGAATTTCTGTTCTTTTATTGTTCAGGCTATAATCTCAATAAGACCCCCAATGTTTGGCCTATGTTGCATGAGTTACAAGATTGCTCCCAATTTTCCAGTTAGGTCATCCAAAAAAATTAAGATATGATAGAGGGTCAGTGGAAAAAATTCATATCAAAACAACTGTTCACTATGTCATTATGACAACCTGCTGTAACAAATGTGCTTCTGTTTTAATTTATGACAATTAATTGCTAAAAGTAATTTAATCTGACAGTGGCAAGGTGTTGAAAGACTCCTGAAGATGTCATAAAAGTGACCTTTCTGCCCATGTGCAATCAAAAGCCATTTTTAACAAGGAGGCTCAAAAACAGTACAACTTCTTTTGTACTTTGTTAATTAGTTATTGATTTGAAACAATGCTCTGCCAAATATTGTCAGATTAGCTAGACGCCAGGAAGGTCACAGTGTGAGAGTCTAGTCCTGATAATCTTATGGTATATAAGAATTCTTTTTTTACTTTGAACCTTTTGTTCTGATATCCTGAGAATTATATTTCCTGGCTTTAGCAGCTGTGCTAATTTAAAATACAGCCAAGCTGTCTGTTATGTAACTGGATGTTTTGAGTTGTTAAAAAAAAGTGCGATGTGTTAGAAGAAAATTGCTGTTGATCTGATATCTAATGATCTTCGACAGCAGCGATGCACCACTGCTGCAATGCAAACGGCCTTGCTAATCTGTGTGGAAAAGAGCCTGTTTTAATGAAATAATCAACACAAGGGAATCACAGAGTTTAAGACAGAGGTACACCAGGCAAGTTCTGAGGTTGTGTAGCAATTCATTGGGATGAAAGATCATTTCTTAGGGTGCATTATTGTGAAACAAAAATAACGGACGTTATGCATCTGCATTCAGGAAAATGGGGAAGCAGAATTCAGGTTTAAAAAGCTAAACATTGAACTTTTCAGCTTATTGAAATGAGAAGCAACAGTAGATTCAAATCTGAATTTCAGATTGTGTTTGTCTTTAGATAATTACTTTATAAGCTAATGACAATTACTTCAAATACAATTAACTGTAGTCCTCTACATATTAAGGCACTTCAGGAAATCTTTGTAACTGTGCATTGAGTAAGTAATATATCAGTTTACTTAAAACACTGAGCACTTTGCAGTCTTTATTAAGAGAAATCAAATAGCTTTGAGCTTGTTAGATCTTTCCTTCACTTAAATAACTGCTCTTGAGATGGAGAAGTTGAGAACAGTACAGAGCAAAATCATTCTATTATGTTTAATTCTCACAAAAGTTATAAACTCTGTAACGCAGACTTGAGGTTTATTCTGAAACCATAGCTGTTAATGAAAATGCTAAGTTGTTATCTTACTTAAATGTGTTGAAGTTTGTGTAGATTCGTTGTTTCCTGTGGTGGGGAAAGATGCATTTTCCTTGGCAAAAATGGTATTTTTCTTGCAATAGCATGGTTAAAAAAAAAAGTCTGTTTCTCATTACAACATATAAACAGATTGAAAGAATCTGAGAATAAAATAGGCTTTAAAGTACTATAGGAAATAGAAAAATAACACTTCTGCATGACTTCCATTAAGAGTTTTTGAATGTTTCAGATGCATTCATTTCCAAAGGAATTGCTTTTAGTATTGAGAAAAATATGTGTTATCATTTAAATGACTGGCATGATCTCTCTGTGTCTTGTGAAGATAGTTCCTTTTATAAAAGTATTGTATTCATTTTTATTTACTTGCTCTCACAATTGATCTGTTAATTGCCAGAAACATGGCTGCTAAGGAGGCTATATCTGAAGATACAATCTGATGGTTTGTTTAAGAAATGCTTTTTTGTTCCCATAATTTGATCATACAAAAGGTAGTGTTTGAATGGGGCTTACGTTACAGTCAGAAATATGTTGTGGGCAGAATCTCAATCCCTGAGATTGAGTAATTCGGAAAGAAAAAAAAATACAAGGAGACATAAAAGAGACGTAAAATGTAGGTATCCATAAGAGTACTGAAATGCAGCTGCCTCAGTCTTTGAATACTTTTACCGATGGGAATATCTTTGGCCATGCTGCTGTAGATGTTACTTAAATTAGAATGTGTAAGTCCACCTACAGAGATTGGCATATAATGCTTAAATCATGGCGTGGGGATTTTCTTGTGAACTGCACAGGTATTTATCCATAGACATGGTATGACTGTGCAGATAGGACTAAACTGAGGAATTGTTATTACGTCTTCAGTCTGAAGAGTTTCTCCATGCAGGATTTCAAAGCTGTTTGCCAGAACATGCTACTTCAAAATCAGCCTCCTTTTGCCTGGAACCCTCCAAATTATATGGAAAAGGGAAAACAAACACAAAAATCGCAAAATCTGTCAGAGACCTAAAAGGAAAAGCACTTACTTTTTTTCTTAAGTAAAACCTTCTCTGATTAATTACCCTTCCTCCGATTTATTTTCTTCTGCAACTTTTTCATCTCAGTGTGTTAGTAATGTTCTTGTGCCCAGACTGAAAAAAGACAGATATCATATTTGTGTTTGCTTACATTCTTCTCATAATAATTAACTTATTGGTGAAAATCATAATGAAAAGTCATAGTTTTAAAAATTAAAACTTTTAATTTTTGAGTAACTGTTTGCCTGGTTTTTTTCTTGGTTTTGGTCTCCTTTCCTGCACTTCACTAGAAAACAGTTGGGTGGTGATGGCAAGACATGCCAGACTCCAACAGAAGTAATAATGGGGAAATCTAGACTTGAACAACATCCTGGTAAAATTGTCTTACCCTGGCTGACAAGCAAATGCTTTAACCAGGACAATATAATAATATTTGAGACTTAATTAATTTAGCCTGAAATTAGGGATTTACTTTATAAGCAGCAAACCCTTTCAGGTTACACGTCACTTGAATTTCCAAATAAAAAGTTGAAGAAGTAACAAGAACATTTGAATAGGGCAGCAGGAGGTATTTGCCATGCAGAGACCCTCAGTCAGTGCAGAGTGAAGGACATGGCTAACATTTGCTACTTTCTTTATTTTTACAGAGATCCATCTCCAAACTCACCCTGCTTAATTCTCAGTTCCAATGCAAATCTGAGAAACGCTATCATGCATTTCTATGCTAACACCAGCCTTCTAAAAATGCTTATATATATCATACA
The DNA here is from genome assembly GCF_001522545.3 of Parus major. Lineage (NCBI taxonomy): Eukaryota > Metazoa > Chordata > Aves > Passeriformes > Paridae > Parus > Parus major. The sequence goes on along the minus strand of NC_031799.1, from coordinate 60,600,627 downwards.
ATATCTACATGCTTCTGAGATGGTGGTGCTCTGAAGGCCTCCTGTGAAGGCCCGCATTTGCCAAAAAGGAAGTATAGCATTACATCAGTGATATAATAATGCATCTGAGACCACTGGCATCTCTCTGAGGAATAGTCGTGGGCACTGACAGTGTCTCTTTGTGGTTTCAGGGCACTGTTGAGCAGGTTTCAGACCTGTTGTAATATTTTAAGTAAGGGCATGGAGGTAGGGCCTGTGGTCAAGAGAGTGGAAAGTGTTTTGGTTTCCAGCTTGTTCCTGAGCAGGCAGAGGTGGTTGGAGCACTTTGGAATCAGCAGATGAAAAGGGTTTGGGTTTTTTTAATCCAGAAATAGCTCTAGGGTTTTGGTTAGGAATTGTAGTGATAGAGGGCTCAGCTGGAAAAATGCTCTTCTGTCTTGGAGTTGCTTTTTTTTTTTCTCTTGTATGCCATAAAGTCAGAGTCTAAAGGTGGAAAGTAACTCCCTCCTGCTGCCCTAGCATGTTAGGATTCAAGCTTGCTCTGTTGCCATATATATATACATATATATATAGCATAAGCCTGAATTTTATTTCCTGACCACACTCACCAGGGAAAGCCCAGCTTGCATTTGAAGTGGGGAAAGTGGGACAGGATCTGAAGTCATCTTCAGTGGTAATTGTGGTGGGAGCTGGGGAGAGCAGGAGCCCCAGGGAGGAGCCCAAACACAAAGCATAAAAACCATGCCTAGACGTCAGTCTTGCATTAGTTAATATTTGTAAATTTAAGCCTAATCTCAGGAGTTATACCATAGCAAGATGCTGGTCTCACCACTTCCTCCCAAACCAGCTCTTCATACTCTCTGCACTGGTGGAGGAAATCTAAATTTTTTATCAGTCCACCAAATGCATTTTTTATTTACATCTTTTATTTGGCTGTTTGATATGCCAGATATTTCATGTTTCCTGGAGTACTTCTTGATTTAGCAGGACTGTTGAGATTGCATGCTTTACTGATAAATTTTTGGCAGTTTTGGTAGTGGGACTACCTTCAACTTAGTAACATTTAACTGCAATATGTAAGACTTCTGGTCTTCCTTTGTGCTGCTGACTCTATGCACACAGCATTACTGGGGCTGCATAAGCAATATTAGGAGCACTTCCATTACCAGTCCAATTCACAAATAAAATAGGCAGAAGATATTGAAACAGAAATACCTCAAATAGATTTGGGAATAAACCGAGATCTGTAATACAAAAAAAAAACCCACAACAACCTCAAGTCATTTTGCCATATTGCTTTCTGGAGGCATGTGCCAGATAGCAGCCTTGCCTATGCTATTTACATCCCGCAACTCCGCAGGTGACCAGACTTAGCTATTGTGATAACTGGTCTCTCCTGTCTCAAAACTGGTGGCTGCCTACTGCCAGAGTATGTATCTTGCCTCCACCTCAGAACGTGGCCTTAAAAAAATATTATCATCATTTTTTATTTCACTCCTTCCTGCAAGTGCAAGAGTCTGGTACTTTTACATCCAAAGACTCAGTGTTTAATCCCTGCTAAGGTAATATTTAAGGAATTTCTGAATACAGATGCTGAATAAAATAATGTCTCTCATGCATTTACATGTTTTTAGTGTTGAACCAGTGCACATTCAATGCTCTGTGTTTCCATAGCACTACACCAGAAATTGGTGACCATGAACCCACTCTGCACAGCTGATCAAATCCTGCTGAGTTTTGTGGTTCTAATATGGCAAAGTATGCAAATAAAATCCATACAGAGCCCATAAAAGGAGGAAAGAAATGTCTTCTATTCAGACTTTCAAGGCCAGAGCATGAGCTGTCTATGATTTCATCTCTTCTCCTCTTGTTTTCTCTCAAGTTGTCTCTTTCTCACTCAGGACACAGCAATTAAAATAACTTGCTCGACTCACTGCGCAGTCTTCATCATCCTTGCTTTCCTGTGCTCTTTACATGGTCTGCTAAACTGAATTTCAGATACATGTTGTCAGATTTAAGATTTGGTATAAATTTGTCTCCACTGTCACTTTTCCTCTAGTGTTACCTCCCCCACTAACAACTGCTTTGCTGCTGAGATAGTCTTGGTGTTTGTTTCTGTAGAATCCTTTTGTCTGGTTTCACACAGTTGCAATTGCCTCTGTACAGAAGATACTGCTATGGCATGGCTGTTTTATTTATTATTATTTATTTTTATGCTTCCTGAAAGCCCAGTTATTTAGGAGTTGTTTAAGAGCCAACCCATCTTTATGTATGTAGTATACAGGTTAGTGTTATCTGTGTCATTAAGTGAAGCAGAAATGCAATTCCTACTGTTAATAAAAGGTCCTGCTGTCTCCTGGGATCTCCTCTCGTACTGGAGTAGGGAACCTTTCCCAAATAACTGTGCAAGAATTCTGTCAACTCTGTGATTGAAAAGATAAAAAAGATTTTCAGGTACATGGGATACTTTCTAATACACTGGAATATCTCAGTTAAAGTCAAAATCTCATTAAATATTCTAAGACACTTTCAAGTCATGTCTTTACATACTCATGCTGCAGAAATACATTAACACAAAATGCTTTCTTCCACTTCCTTTCCTGTTTTCAGTTTATATTCTCTCCTTACTTTAATTCTCATCTGTGGTTGTAAAGCCATAGCTACTGTCTTTGTTGTGAGGAGAAGATCATATACTGGCTGGTTTATTTGCTTCTGTTTTGGCTGTCTTGCCCCCAAAGCTATCCTGGTTCTCAGCCAGGACAGAGTTAATTTTTTTCCGGTATCTGTGAGGGAAAGGAGTCTGGAGCCATGTGGGCATATCTAGGTTATTATTCTGTATAACTTCTTGTCACTGTTGGGGCAGGAATGAGGGATTCTTTCTTCCCAGAAGGAAGGGGCATGACTTGTGTTCAGAAAGAAGAGCACGGGTGGGGAGGGTCTGTCTGCCATTGCATTCATTTGTTTGGGGTCACACTGGGTCAGCTTGGGCTCAGTGAAAATGTTTTTGCATGTAAATCACCCTCTTTTTTGTACACTTTTCTTGTTAATATTGTTACTGTTACTGTTTGTTTTCTTATCTTATTGCTGTTTCCAGTAAATTCTTTTTATTTCAAACCATAACCTCTGTCCTTTGTGTCTCCCACCAGAAGAGCAGTGGGAGGAGCAGTGTCTAGTTTGGAGGGGTCTTGGTTGGTGAGGGTCACTAAATTAGGGAATGATGTTTCTGAACCATGACAAAAGCCTCTTAGACCATATCCAGAAATTCTGGATCTGCTCTGGTGATAGCAACCCATCATACCATTTCATTGTTTTTCTCCCTAGTGAAAAAGTTTTGTCTCACGTCAGGCAAATATTTGCAAAAGAAGTGAGAAAAATGCAACAGGTGATAAGCATCATTTAGTACTCGTGAAGGGTGCTGTTGTAACAGGATATTTTTATACTGACATGAATTTAAATGTAATGATTTTTTGGAAGGGTTGGGATGAATTGCAAAAGTTTGCCTGCTCCAAAGCTCCTTGAGGCAATGAGACGAAACGTACGTGACTGTCAAGACATTACTGGTGGGAAAGATCTATCATCTCCAGGACAGGAGATCAGAGCCTTCTGCATCCTTCTACCTCCCCACCAGTGTGCAGTTCTGTTCTCCCATATTTAATTCATGTACCATAGTTGTCTACAGTAGCTTATCAAGCTAGAAGGAGAATTTTTTGCTGTGATAAGTGGTAATTGGAGAAACCACCTTGAAATAAATTCTTAAAAATCTGTTCAGTTGTATGGCATATTTCTCTATTTGTGTGCATTTCACTTTTCCCTTGTCTCAGAAAAATGTGATTCCTACTCCTTGATTTTAAAAACACTCTAAAGTTAGAGTTACCAGATCTGAAAACTAAATTTCTTCGTCATTATTTTTTTCTTTATGTGACTTTTTCAGTTTTGATGTATTAGAAGTTTAAGCTGCTGTGCCTCAGTAAAGGTGGTTCAAGGCCTCCAGATCTTGCCTCATCTGTAACTTTCTGGCAACAGGTTACTTTTGGGGGAGGGGTGGGGGGGGCTGGAAATTGGCACTGAAACACAAAATACGTGAACCTGTCACAGTAAGCAGTCTCAAAGGGCAAGCTGCTTTGCAGAAGCTAATTAACCTTAGGAAATAATTACACAAATATGCAAATGTTGTTTAGACAATTCCATGTGTTATCAACTCAGGTAGTCCATCATAACTGCAGACCTTGCAACGTTTAGGTGTTAGAATCTGGAATAGTTGATAAGGCTTCAGTTCCTGCATCACTCCAGCCTGGTATTTAACAATTAATGACTATGATATTACATTGGTAAATTTAAACTGTTTTTTGAATGCAACAGAATGTAATACTGTATTCGCAGTGTGCATACTGCTTATCTGTGAATACCTAATGGCTCCAGCTGTTAAAATGTTACATACCTTTCAACTCCTAGCGCTAGCCATACTGGAAAAAAATGGCAAACCAAAATCTGAGTTCGCTCCCTCCACTTTTCTGCCCAATGGATGGCCCAGCAGCCCATTATTTGGGCTACTTTGTTTTGGATAAACATTGCACAAGGGCCTTTTCACATCATACGGTTCTTAATTTTTTTTTCCTTTCATGTCTAATTATATATATTGATTAAGAGGAAGAGTTTTCAGAGGGATGGAGACTCAAAACTGACATGCACAACTCCAAAGAACCAGACCACTTACTTTGACATAGAATTAGCCCTTACAGGTGACCAGCTATCAGCAGCAGGAAATCTAATTTCAAGCATTCTAGCACCTTTCCATCTCAGTCTTTCACAAACAAGAATGCATTCAGCCAGACACACCTTTTGAGGTGCATAATATGACTTCTCCAGGCTCATGACCATTCATTTTTTACATTCGTATAGATAATTGTGTAAACTCGGACCAGGAGACCCCCTCTCTATCAAATAATTTAACAACTTTCTATATAAGTGCATTAAATTTAGCTGCAGCGAAATTACAGCAAGCAGCAGCTGCCTGAGACTGCCACCTTTCATGCTGAAAATACAGCATCCAGTCTCATCATTTAATCCAAGTCAGGCAGTAGAGGTTAAACCTCACAGACCCAGTGCAATTTGAAATCCTAAGGAGATCAGCTGTGCTCTGCTCCTGTCGTTGGATGTTCTGTGTTCAGACCTGGCGCCAGGTCTGAAGTATTTGTAATATGGGCTTGTTACAAGGGGAAAAAATAAGCAGATGGTCCGAAGAAAGAGATTTTCTTCTAATATATATAGGACTCCTCCAAACTCCTTCTTACATGTATGTGCTTTTCTTGCCTTGTTTAGGGTTTAGCAGAAGGTATAGCAACTCAGTTTATCCTGACATTTTGTGGCTTTTTGTCTTTAACTGGTAATAAAGGAAGCTGTAGTTACAGTCTATATTTAACTCATTCTAGCTCATTTCTTTTTGCTTTTATAGAATCCTATTGAGTCTTTGTACTGGACTGTGAAGCTGTGCAGTTATTAATTTAGTTAACTGGACCACTGGTTATGCTTTGATTGGTGAAAGCTTTTTTTTTGGCTAAGTTCAGTAGCTTTTTGCTGATGTCTTAGTCTAAAATTATGTGCTTTTACCAGCAGGGTATAAAATAATAAATACAAAGGAACCTGAAAATGCTATATTAAGCAGAAAAAAATGTCCTCTTTTTCTCAGAATGTTAAAACAGCATTGAGTACCTATACAAAAATTTCTGTAAAGAGTATCAGTTGCAACATTATAACAGAAAAAATAAGTACATCCTGTGTATATAATTAAGATAAATATTTTAAATAAATTAGTCATTCTGAAACTTCCAGTGTTTTAATTGCTTTTTCCTTACATATTATAGAGTACATCACTTTCGTACAGGAAACTGCAGTTCAAGTTGTCCTTCAGCTTTATCTTAGTAACTGGTTTGTCAATAATATTTTATTTATGTAATTTCTTTGAAAAAAATTCTCACATTCCTCACAAAAGAAGGAGTCTTTACTTTTTGTGCCTATCTATACAATCAAATTTCAAAACAGCAACAAACTGTTTTGAAGCAAGTCCTGTCTCACACTGAGGTGGTTTACAATAGGTGAGACATAATTACTTAAAACTGCATTCTGTCATAGTCAATGAAGAGCAGAATCTGTCCAAGAGTGAGAGAAATTCAGGTTTTTCTTATGATCACTGCTGCTGAAGCAGAAAAGCATATCATTATTCTGAAAACTTTGAGTCAGGATCCATAAAAGATTTGTTGCCATCTCACTCATACTTAGAAAACAGGGTATGAGAACAGAAATAAAAGCCAAAATTGACCACATTATTTAATTGCGTCTCTTCATACTGATTTTAGACACTTTAAACATAAGAGCTTAAATCCCTAAAACTGAATTGCAGAATGGAATTGAGATCTAGATCACCTCAACATTCTTGATGAATTTCAATAATTCACACTGACTCACACTAATTAGCAGCTTCCAATTGCCAGTGGCTTTTACTGGTTTGTGCTTTCTTTTTTTAAGGAAATGAGACTTTTGTTATCTGTGACCGAGTTAGCTAAGGATATGAAGTGGTTGCTGGCACAGAGCAAAGGGAAAAGAGATGCAAATTTTAGGAAATTACCTTGACTGATCAGCTCTTTCTTGCATTGAAGAGCCTGGATCTGTTATCCTGGGTTTGTGAAATACTGGTGGAGCAGGATACCTAGCAGAGCACCTGAGACAAGACCAAATTTGTGGTTATGACCTCAACAACTGAGAAATAAGGAAAATCTAGAGTGACATAATTCTTTCCAAAAGCCTCTAAGTTACAAATACACAATCATGAGTTTCGATGAGAGTGTGCTAAAATCAGAGTGTGTCACTCTAGTGCCTTCTGTGACTCTTACACTGGCTGGCTTTGACAGAATCTTGTTCAATTGTAAGAAAATGTGGTCCCCTAGCTACCAAAAACTCCAGTGTAATGGCTGCCAGCAGTTAAGAAGCGTTTTGATTGCACCATGCCTCATAGTCTGCAGTCACAAAAAGTAAGATTTAAAAGAGTAGTTGCAAACACTATAATTTTAATCTTAATTCAGGTTTCCACTGGCTCATAGTATGAAAGAAAAAAAGAGTAAAAACTGAAATTATACATCTTTACCAACCCAGATTATTCTATGATTATGTGTTTATATTGTTCCTACCTGTTCTTGTTTACCAGTCTAAGGCATAAATACTTTAAACAAATCCTCAGTGAACAAACATTTGACAAAGAGTTGTCAAAAGAATGAAAATCCGAGCTGTGGCTCATAATTCCTGTGAATGCTGTTTAGCAGATTTGTCATCATGGTATTTAAACAAAATTTTGCAGATGCATAATTTTTGTTATACTTATTAAAGTAAGCCCAAAAAGCAACAGTTTTACTGTGTTTAAATTGCAGTCTTTAATTTTCCTTATTTAGACAAAAGAATCTATTCTCCCTTTTATACTAGTGTGTATTCATTTGATCTTTTTTTTAACAAAATATTCTAATATATAGGAACACATTGCTTTTTGGCAGAACTGCCATTTTTTAAAAGATAATTGTCACAAATGTAATTTCTTTCTGCAGGATAATGGCTCTCCTGAAGAACATGCAATTTATGTTTGGGACCATTTTATTTCCCAGTCAGCTGCAGAGAACGTGTTTTTTGTTGCTCACGGTTATGGTGGACTTGCCTTTGTAGAGTTGGTAAGTGTGAATTCTCCATTGCCTTCTTTCCCGAAGACTGTCACAGATTTTCTATGTTCTTTGTGATCACTCTCTTGAAAGTAGCCAGGTAGAAACAACTGAACCTGTGGTCATGTACAGGTCAGTCAGGATTTCTTTGCAACCAGAAGGTCGCTGCATCTTTTCTGGTTCTGAGATAGACAGTAAGGTCTCAAGTGTGCACAAGCCTGGAAGAAACAGAACACACTGCATCCTTCTTGTCCAGATTATGTACTTAAAGGCACCACTTTCTGCTGTGGGGCAGAAAGACCTGGGGACATAGGAAACTAAGGACATATAAGAACAGTTTAAAAGCAATGTCACACTAACAAATGCTGCTTTTCATATATAGATTGGGACAGAATGTGCGGGGAAATGTGATCGCTTTATTCAGTTTTTGCAGTTTTTCTACAAAGGTCTGCAGAACTTGATGGAAAAACTTCGGTTTTCACATTTATTAGGCTCTGCAGTGATATAAGGTAGAATAGTCTTTGCTCAGTGTAAAGCTGCTCTACATCTGGTGCTGAGACTGCTGAACATCTAGTTTGTCAGTCTTTCACTCTTCTCTCTAAAGGCAGATCTCTCGACCCCATCTGGTATACCAAGCTGCCTGTTAAACTTGTATACCATTATGTCAGTGCAGTTACAGTCTCCTCATGTGATTTTAAGACAGTAGTATAATCAGGATGTGTTTCATTGAAGAAAACTACAAAAAGGTAAGGGTCCTGTTTATTGTGGAGAGGAAAATTGCAGAGGATTACAACCCATTTTATAGACACAGGAAACAGCAGACATGTATATACATTTTTTTGTCTACAACACATTAATTTAATCTAACTGAAAGTTGACTAAGGTGTTTTCTGCGTGAATGTCTGAAGATGAATGCCTTATTTAAGAAAAAGCATGCATGACCATGTTGGTTAAGCATGCATGAGTGTGTTGGTTTTAGTCTTACACTGCTCCAAGTGGCAATAGGAATCCTGACAATGGCCACTGGTATTATTTTAAGAACTTGAGACTTTCCTAGACCTATTTTCTTGTTGTTGTTGAAATTAATGCCATTTTCATTTTCTCCACGGTTCTGAAGAGTATGTGCAAAATACATGTGACATGTACAGCTTTGAGACTTGAGAAACAGTGTTTTCCTGATCTGAAGATCATTTGAGAATTGATCATTTTTCACAGGTATTTTATTACCTGCTCAATAAATAGTCTCAAAACTAAATTTTTAAGAGACCTGAAGGTGAATAACTCCTTCTGTAACCACATCTTTGGGCAAAAGATGTGTTGCACTCCGTGTGCCTGTGGCTCATGAGGTGTCATGAATGTTACGGAGCAATTGTTCTGTCTTGGCTTTCCTGAGTTGTGATTTTCAGATGCTCTGTGTTTCAGCCCAGGTTATTCTCGTGTGAGTCCAAAGTAAAGCTTTGGCAGAATTTCTGTGGGTTTTGTAAAGCCACATTGTTTGGGTCACCAGATGCCCAGACATTCATACAGATAGCAGAGGGCAGGAATAAGAATCAACAGGAGACCTTTCCCAGTGTTTCCTAAACAGAGTGCTGACTTGAAGGAGGCTTGGAGAGTTTTTCCATCACATTTCAGTCAATGGCTTGAGGTGGCCTGGGTAACAGATGACCAAGGTGTCATTCCCATTTGGCTCTTTCTCTTGTCACACTGGTGGATATTTCTTCGCTTTTGTTCTACTTTAATATGAAGCACACTGATGTTTCAGAACAAGACTTGACTTCTGACCTTGGGGCTTCCAGGGTCAGGGTGCTCAGGGCCTGTGAAATTATCACAAGCTGAGTGAAAATTTTTATCAATCACAGGAAGCAACCAGTAAGTAAGAAGTTAAAAAGGACCTTTGTCAGAAAGACAAGATGGTCTCAGTAAGGGTCAGCTTCTGTAGTCTGCTGTCTCTGCAGGAGGTGCATGCCTGAGAGGAAGAGTATAATACATATCCATTGACACATCACGTATCTGTCATGCAAAACTAGACCTGAAATGTATTTTTAATGCAACTCAATGTTTTTCTAAAAAATCAAGGAGTATTTAGCACCTGGTTTAGGCAGAAGTAGTTTGATATTTGAGTTCTACTGAAAGCAGTTTGACTAAATAGTTCATAAACCGAAGGACATATCGTTGAAATAAACCCTGAACTATTTAATCACAGTATTATTTTGTAAGGTTTTATTTTGTTATGATCTCCTTTCTCTTAAACTTTATATCCATACAGCACTTAGCAATTGCAATGAGCTCCAAAAAGAAACGGAGCAGCTGATGGGCAATTACTGTCTTATGACAAATGCGTTTTCAATTGCTTCACTTTCTTCTCTGATTCATGTGGGGGTGATGATGAGGTTGATAGAGCAGCTACACCATATAGCAACTGTACCACCTCTACACTTCCTTTGCAAGTTTTTGGGTTAACTGATTCATGAAATTGTAGGTTACAGTTGTTATGGAGACCTGTTGCACAGCTGCTCCTTCTGCATCCATGCCTCTTACAGGAGAGCAGTGTGAAGCATATGGCTTTAATTTGGAGTGAAGGTTTCTGCCGGAGCCCTCTGAATTTTATTTTGCCTGCAGGGAAAAAGAAAACAAGCAAAAATATCCAAAAAGATTTGTGTTTTCAATTAATATCTTCTGAGTCAACTTGCCACGTTCAGTACTGCAGGTCTGTCATGATGGCTTGCAGTCCTCTCAGCCATGGCTAGCCACTTCATCATGGGGCAAGGCTCTTGGTGAAAACCAGATATTTGGGCATTAAACAGAAAAACCCAGTGGAAGCTATTATTAAGCAAGGTCTTGTTCATGGATTTTCATACCATTGTTTGGGAGGAACTACTGCTCTCCCAGGAGAAGGCAGAGAACAAAATTCAGCCTTGTACAGACAATACTCATCCAGGTGGTTCTTTGCCTGAAGCTGCTGAGGGAGGTAGCATAGGAAAGGCAGTGCTGCTCTGCCTTGTCCCTTGGCTGGCAGGCACTTTGTTGGGAAACACAAAGTGAAAGAGAGGAAATAGGACCATCGTATATGAAATTGGTATAAAAGGAAGATTGTTTTTGTTTACAAAACTTTGATGGCCAAAGTTTTATCTTCATTCCAAATTTCTTCTCACCATAAAAATGAGGCTGTTTTGGAAACTCTTTATTAAACAAAGAAGTAAGGCTTGGCTGCAATTTTCAAATACATGCCACATCAAGTAAAAATTTTATTGATTTTTTCAGCTTTTTGATCTACATTTTTCTCATGTCTTTGACTGCAGGATATTAAGAAAAATAGGATAAGTCTGCAGTATCATGCTCAAATACACAGAAACTGTTACTCAGTTACTGCAACATGGGTACGCATTTTCTGTACCTTGTGTCATAAGATTACTAGGAGAATAATTGAAAGTGATTAAAATGTGTGGGAAATTAAGTTTCACCAATAAATACATTAAGTTTTATTATTCTGTTGTTTATAGGTTGAATTAAAAATGGTAAATCATAAGCCATATGTTAGAATGTATCTTAATATTTATTAATTAAAACTTTGTGTAATTGTGGTTTGAAATAAAACATGCATGTGATGATATCTACACATAAATCACTTTTTGAATGCACTGCACTAAAAATAATTGTTGGGTCATTGTGTTTTGCTAATTGCTAATTACTGACTTTGAAAAACTCAAGCCATGATTCATGAACACATCTCAGCTTCTTAATTCTGTTATCCCTTACACAGTGTAGTCAGGGATTTATTTTCAGAATCAGTTTGCTTTACTTGACGGTAAATTGTGGAACTTTCCCAACCCCGAGCTTATAATAATTCTTTGAAATCTAACAGAAAGTGAGAATTTCAAGTTGATGGAGTCAATTTTATATTTAGTTTACAGAAAATAAGAAATTTCTGGTACAACGCCTCCTTTGAGTTCTTCTGCCAAATTTTGTCAGTTTACAATTTTTTGCTTTAAAAAGAATGTTTTCCCTTGTCATTGCCTGCATGAAAGATCCACACAGGAGAATCTTTGTGGAAGATTTCTGCTGTTTGCTTCCTATATTTCTGAGACCCTAGGCATTGTGTTTTCAGTTGTTTTCTCATAATCTTATAACTAGAGGTAGCTTGTTTGTTTTAATTTTTGTTAAATGCTGTATTTTAAAAAAATACCAGATATCATGGGAATCATGACAAAATTGTGAGAATCGTTAATGGTATTTCTATCTGACATCATTCATACTGCTGTAAAAATACAAAGTACACAAGGGAATGTAATAATTAGGACAAGGAAAGTAGGTTCATTGTCTTTAGCAGGTGTAAACTATTCATTATGGGTTTTTTGGCTAAAACACTGGGTATATATATTGATAACTTGCACAAAGGTGTAGGTAAAAGGAGGGGGGAGGGTGTCTTTTTAGCAAGTCTTTGTTACAGTGAGAGCCCTTCAAATACACTGTTCAAATTACTGTATCCACTGTAGAGTCCTAATTCCATCAAATTGCGAATTTTGGCAATTTGAAATCATTTTAGGTCCATCATTTTGAGATCCTCTCTGCAACATGCTGCCACTTCATTTTGCTGTATTGTGCTGAACAGGGCATGGACCTGGCCCTGACTGGCACTGAGAGGTGCCATAATAATGATGATAGACAGGCACCTGCTGAGCTACCTGTGAGTCTCTGAGGCTGCATCAGTATTCTGGCACAGGCAAAATGCAATTTAAGAAACCTAATGACTAGGCTGTGAACCTGTCATTAGTTTTTCATTAATTTAATTTCCTGAAGTCTCAGACTGAATGGTTTGTTATATTTGGCTTTTTATATATACTTTTATAAATATATCTACTTAGTTTTTAATTCAGTTTGCCTGGAAAATTGATGAGTGGGTACTGCGGACATGTGACTCTTAATTCCCCTGGCTGACATATTAAATCAAAATATATCTACTGATGTGTGGTAGAGATACCATAAGATCTGTGATGGCTGTAGGAAGCATGGGAGAGACCTGAGAAGAAAAACAGCTCTGTGACTAGGATCCTTATTGTGAAGAAAAAAGCAAAACACTGTTGTGCTTTAAAAAGCTTTGTGAACATTTCACTGGGCGGGGGTGGAGGGGTGGGGAGAGAAGGGAAAAAAAAGACACTTAAGACATTGAATGTCAGTTGGGACAGCAGTATGGGATGCTGTCTTGAGGGGTTATGGGGACTTGGTTTGTATGTCCAGTCTTTGGACAAGTCATCTCATCCAGCTCTACCAGGTTTAGGTCTCAAATTTTTCTGTGTTGGACACTTACAATAGCATCTTTTTGAGGCAGGTCTAGCTTAGGGCTCACATTCAGAAAAACAAATCTGAAAGTAAAAATGAAATCTTAATTCTGTTTAATTACTTGTTTTAGCTATTCTTTGTTGTCCTTCTTGGAAAAGTACTCATTCATCTGAAAAAGATCAAATGAGAAATGAGAATGGACAAGAGAAGCTAATGGAGGAACCGATGGTAGGTTGTGTAAATAAGGGTTGGGCAGGATTGTGGTCTCTAGTCTTGATGCTGATTTTTTTATGCTCCTGTTACTGATGGGGGCACACAAATTAATGTGCTCCTGAAATTGGATCCTGCTGTGATGAAGTCACCACTGGTATTCAGAAACAGAATTTTTGCAGTAATAGAAAGTAAAGGAAATAATACGGACTTCAGGACAGCAAGGCATTGACTGGTCAGTCATCTGCATTTGTGCAGAAGAAATGATCTCATCAACAGAGAACAGCAGGGCTGGAGAAACCCTTGGACAGCTGGCATCATTGCCAGTAGCTAAAAGTGAATGATCAGGTAATGTAACGAGATTCAAGATATGATACTGTGATTTGTTTGCTCTTTCTGTCCCAGGAAGGGGAGTATAAATGCTGTCCAGAATGCTGCTGAGATTCATCTGAGGTAATTTGAGACATTTGGGAAGGTTAAGTCAGTCTGGAAGAGATATGGGGAAGAAGTGTTCATACTCTTGAATCAATGGAAAGCATATTGTGCCAGAAACAATGAAGGAGCCTCAGACCTGCTATGACATGGTGCCAACATGGACAGGTCCTACTAATCATAAGCCCCAACATCAATATAGCCATAGAGATAGTATACACATGCTTTAGGCTTACCAGCCTTAAAAAACGCTATGTAAATTGCTAGTGCTCTTACATTAACTTTGGTAGCTATATCTAAAAAGAGAACATTCAGGATCTGCTTTGTATTTGCTTAAAAGCATGGCTTGTTCAACCTGGTAAAGGAAAGCTTAGAGGGATTGGTAGCACTCAGCAAATATATCAGGAGAATAAACAGCAGGGAGGGAGAGCCTTATAAGCCAAAGAACAATGTTGGCACAGGAACAAATGGATTAAAACTGGTCATGAATAAATTTAGGGTGGAATTAGGTTTCTCACCATTGGATTAGGAAGTCCTGCTTGGGAAAAGGACTGGGGCAAAGCTGCTGCCAAGCATGACCCACACTTGGAAAGAGTTGTATGAGTAATTGGCTCCTCTGGACTGATGGTCCTTAGTGTGACCCAGGAGTCTGTGTTCCTGTGAAAGGCATCATATGCAGGTGCATATTTTGGGCCACGAGCAATTGGGACACCTTTTGGATTAATTTGTCTGGAGTTGATGCTCCAGACTCAAGGCTCACTCCACTGGAATAGATGAGATTTAAACCAAAACCTCTTAACACCACTGTTTGCAAACAACTTTTTTTCCTTCCTGCTTACTTGGAATTACAGAATCAAAGAATATCTGAAATGGAAGGGGCACATCAGGATTGTAAGTCCAACTCCTGGCCCTGAATAGGATACCCCAAGAACCACAACATGTCCCTGAGAGTGTTATCCCAAAGTCTGATGGAGATGCTGGGCCTGATGCCCCCCAGGACACGCTTGGCCCTCCTGGCTGCCAGAGCACTGTTCAAATGTGCCCTGTTCACTATTCAACACTGGCTCCTGTTCAACTTGCTACTGACCAGGATCCCCAGGTCCCTTTCCACAGCACTGCTCTGCAGCCTCTTGTTCCATAGTCTGTGCACACACAATTGACTTTGAATAACAGGAATTTGGGAGCAGACTTGTTTTTGGAAACAGTGGAGTCTTTTTTGCTAATGCATTTTGAAACACAGAAGTTTCAGCTTGAGGTAGAAAACAACAGGCATAGCAGATCTTGTGGTGAAGGTTTGCAACCATAAGGAAATTAAATGATAGATTGAGCAAAAAATATTGAGATATATATGTCACCATTTGCTATACTGGAAACAGCTTCTTTATCACATTTGGCTTTTACATAAGGAAAATGATGCATAAAGAAAGTGTGTGTGTGTGTGTGTGTGTGTGTGTGTGTGTGTGTGTGTACACATATATGTATTTGAATGCATATATTGCCCATTCTAACACAGAACAGATAAACATTTTAGGACACTCAGCCTAAATAAATATGCTGACAAGCATACACTGGCATCATTAGTTCACTTGCTATCATTTATTGTTATTATCCGTTTGTGTTGTGGTAGCAATCATCTAACAGTGCCTTGTCCTAAAGAGCTTGCATTCTGGAAGGATGCTCTTAATGGGAAGAAACAGAGGAATGATGAATGATTGCAACACAGTTCATATATTATCATAGCTGCATATCTTTTTTAATTTTTTGGTGGTTTAGTGTAAATACCATGTAGGCATCCACTTCCTCCATTCATCTGAAGCCCTGCTAACCTTGCTGCTGGATGATAGTAGAGGATGGCAGCAGTGAAAGCCTGAGCATTGACCACTTCCAGAACAGACATGTTTTGAATATTCATCCCTGCTTGTTACCTTGCTCTAGACAAGATGCTCAGCCTCATTACATTTTGCTTCCTCTCAGTCATTTGCTAACATGAGATCTCATGCTTCATTCAGCTCAGGCCATGGTCTGAGGCTAGCTGTGCGTATGTCCTTTCCCCACTTCTTTCCAAAAGGAGAAGGACAATGTTTCCTGGAATTTTATACTGAATAATTATTGCTGCCACTACCCATCATTACTTTTTGGTCTCATTGTACCATTCATGTTAATTTTCTAATTTGACACCAGAGCTGGTGTGTTAATTATGAAATAAAGAAAGAACTGGATATATGTAAAAATTAGGGTTACTTGGAAACCCGGTTACTTGGAAGTAGATGCTTGTAGCCTATGGGATTTGGTGGTCAAAGGCACAGCACTTTCCTGCATATCTTTGCAGAAATTTTTCTAGAGTTGCATCATCTCACTAGTTTTATATTTTTATAATCTCTTTGCATTGTTTTAAAATTCAAACATCAAACAGTAAACATTTAGGTTTCTGCCTGAGGAGTTTTGTGATCTTTAGCAATTGTTCCCATAGTTTCACTAACTAGTTCTTCTGTAGCTCAGCTTGTATATCTAGGTGCTCTATTTTATTTTTATTTTTTATGCCAGTCTGAATTCAGTTCTATTTGTTAGCATTACTTTGGCAGTATGCTGAGAATTGAACTCAGTATTCTAGGTGCAGTTAACATAATTAGGTCAGGGTGAACTTCAGAATCTTTGTTCTGCTGTGCAGCATTCTGGTCAATGCAACCTAAGTGATGCTGGATTTTATTTTTTTTTTCCTAAAGTTTCTTTGAATTTGGTACCTGCTAATGTTCATGTATCTCTCAAAGTGTTTTAGTGCTCTCAATCTTCCTTTTCCCAGTGGTACTGAATGTACTGAGTGTGAATGTAGTACATTATTTCCTCCCAACACCCCCCCAAACAATATTATCTCACAGTCTTCCTAATTAAATCTAGCTGTGTTGTGGCCCTTGTTGCACAGGATGACAAACTGGATTGTCATAACAATCCCTTTTGTGCTACAGGTCTGTGAGTCTTGGAAGCTTGTTTTGTATTTCTTTCATGCCTTACTTCTCTTGGCAGTTTCTCCCACTTTAATGTCACCTGCAAATTTAATTAATTCCAGATAATTAATGAAGATGTTAAATAAAACCATATTTGGCATCTATCCCTATATCTGGCTAGAAATTTCCTTCTGACTCAGTAAATTCCTTTGTATTGTTTTCCTTTCCTGCATTTTTTCCACTGTTTAAAATTCTGTAAGGCAGTATAACTTACCAGTCAGTTTATTTTTCATTTCAAATTCCAGCTTTGAAAGGAAAAAGCCAAGCATAGGACCATATTCAAAGAACATATCACTCATCTTTTCAGCTGTTTGCAAATAAACTTCATCCCTTGAGCCACTCAAAGCTGATGGGCAGTGTCTCTGTGCAACCATCTCCTTAAAATGTGTAGACCACACTGTTGATTGTGATAGTTCATTTCGGAACCCAGGACCGTTGATGTTCCTGAATTTCTTGCCTAGCTATTTGTTTCCTCACTGATTGCAGAAACTTCCCAGAAGCTAAAAGTTCCATAGAGGTGTTTCCTGTATGAACCATCTCACACTCACCAGAGCTCTTCAAGACAGAGGGGAAATTCATCAATAGTAACAAGAGACATGTCTTCTGTCCCAATCCTTTTACCTGTTAATTCTGCCTTTTCACCATTCTTTTGATGGAAACTAATTCAGTTCATCTCTATTTTGGTTCTCTGAGGTGAGTTCCTGAGGTGCTGGCACATGTGCTGCCCTTCTGGGTCAATAAAAAGTCACATCTCCTATTTTCCCAGATACGCTTACTAGCTTTTCACCCCATCCAGGTTGATGATCTTCAGACTTTGTCTTCTCAATCTTCTGTGAATGTGCATCTTGCTTTTTTTTTTAAATCTAATCCACCTGCTTCTGGTTCTTACCAGAAGGTGCCTGTTTTTGCTGTGTTGCAACAGGGCAGGAAAATAGAATTTCTAGAACATTATTTTATGTGGATGTGGTCATTGCATCTGACTCTGCATTGATATGGCTTTAGAGTCAAATGATTGAGTATGTTGGTTGTGGGTTTCTTTTCCCAGCAGGTACATTATGAAAAAACATTGTATAAAACTTTTTTTATTTGTTGTTATCTCTCTAGATTGGTTTGGAGAACAGCACAATACTAAAGATTTTACAAGATAAGACATTGTCACAGTCTAAAGGTTTACATTTCTCTTTGAATGTATATAGGAAGACTAATAAAGAAAAAGAGTAGGAGTTTCATATTTACTTACACAACGATAGATGTGGGAATATCACAAATAGCTTGCACTTACAAATTTTGCAGTGAATTGAGATTCCACCTAAAATATTAAGCTACTCTAAATTCTGGCATTTCTTTTGTCCTAATGGAACAAAACATTTAAAAAAGGAATATGTCTCACTGTTATTTCATATTTTTTCCCATTTCTGTGACCCTATGCCTTTAAGACCACACAAGTATATTATTTCAATGTTAATTTAAATGGTAGTTATGCTGAAAAGTATGTGTATGGCTTTTGGATGGAACAGTAGAGATTTTACAAAACTTTAAAACCCAGTTTAATTGATCAATCAGAGGAACGACAAGTTAATAATATATTAGGCATTGCAAATCCAGGTGGAGTAAAAGGAGTGTAAACATACTTTGGTAAAGGAAGCTCTCAAACTGTGTACCATAAGAAACAGCTGGAATTTACATTTTATCCTACAAATTTCCTTTCTTTAAACAAGTCAAGATAGATAGGCAAGTTAGATAGCTGTTTCAGAATATAAATGAAGTATTTTAATATTAATAATAGCATGACTATCAATGTTTAAATGTTAAAATAATCCTACTTAAGGACTTTGATTGAATGTGATAAGAAATAAAAATATGAGTAAATTTTGCACATATATTAATTAAGAAAATTGTGCTTTTAGTGGTGCAGAATTGAACTGAGATTTTAATGCAGTGTGTCAAAGTGCAGGAGTAAAATTGCCTCATAAATATCTCAAAAATAAGTAGTTTAATTTGTTATTTTTATCTTTTCAATTTCTAAGGCAAATTAAGCCTAATAATGTATCTCAGTATCCTACAATATTAGGACAAAAACGGCATGAGGTTTTTACCTTGATTAAGCTGAGGCATTTTATTTGCTTGTCAGTATCTGTATTATATTTTGTCTTAGAGTGGCTTGAGACATCTGACAGGAGTAATATATCTTAAAAAATTCAAAACAAAATAAAGCCCACCACCCCCCCTCTCATCCCTACCCCTGTGGGCACTTAACTGCCAGTGTTTTACAAGGTGTTGAAGTACAGTGATTATATTATCTCATCCTTTAAAAAAAAGGCATTGTTAATTTAACCCTCAATAATCTTATTTCACCTCACCACCATTGCAGTCTACAGCCACCAGACTTTTTTCCTTAAACCAGCTGTTGAAAGTAACCTAGTTTAAAGAGTTCATGGCTGAACGTGAGGGATTCATCATTATATATTTACTGTCTGAGGCTGATATAGCTGTAAGGTTTTTCAGATGCCATTGATCTATTGCGCATGTTCCCTCCCTGGGTTGCAGGACGTGCTTCTATTTGCATAAGGCCCTGGGCAAGGTTCTTTCTTGCATTGATTGGCCTGTCCAAGGGAGCCTGATGTGCTCCTGCATTGATCACCCTGTCTTTTCTTGGAAGGCAGTGTTACACCGAGTTCATCTCAAACATTCTAGGGAAAACTCTTCTGCAGATGTCGCGATTTTATTCACATGTTCCTTTGAGTATAATCCTTTCCTTTTTTTTTCCTTTTCCAGGATAACTTGCTTTGGTTTATTTGGGGTTTTTTTCACTTAATTTTAATGTGTTTCTGCAGTTATGGCGAAGCATAGACTAGAGTGTATTGAAAAACTATGTTACATTTACACCAGTTATTCCATGCTGTTGTTTTTTGGGGTTTTTTTGTTGTTGTTTAAAATAATGCCTATAGCTTCCAGCAAAAATCAAAACTACTCTGTCTTCAAAGAGTTCACAGTTATAACAGGAGAATTAATCTAAGAATATGTCTGCTGGTGTCTTAGCTTAGATTAATATTGTCAGTTTGTAACTTGTATGATTTGTACTTAATTTTTTTCAGTGTTAGAAAAATAGTTATAAAATGGCACCTTCAGCATAAAACTGTGTTTGGATTTTGTTTTTCTAGAGGCATACTCCAAAATAGTTCATGCAGGTAAAATGCTGAGCACACCAATGACCGATCAGAGAGGACAAATACTTCCCTACAGTGTCCTTGGTTTGCCAGTATTGTGTGTTGGGGGCTGTCTTTCCAAACGTAGGTTAAGCAGTTGAGTTTTTGACTCACCTTGGTCGGGGGTGGAGCTTTTCAATGTCTACTGCAATAATTACCCATAATCAGGAGCTATGAAATCCACCACTGCAATTTCTGAAAGCCGCATATTTGCCTACGTGCCTAATTACAAGCAAGGTGCCTGTTACTGTTGTCTACCAAACTCATTTTTGTGGTCAGAAAATGATTTTACACGTCTGCATTCCTTTACATAAGGTGAAATCTGGTTATACTCAAAAGGGTGGCTGATATCTAATGAATAAGCTGACATATGAACTTTACCGAGCACGTGATAGTACTTTATGTCAGTGAAAAACAAAATACTATGAAAAGAGTTCCTCTCCTATAGAGAAGCAGAACAAAGAGCATCACAAAGATGTTCCTTGATTGCTTTTAGAAAAATTTTCTATGGATATTTTTGTGGATTTTGTAGAATTTTCTTCGAAACAAGTAAGTATTTAGAGATACATGGCTGAGGTCACATTAATGCAGTAACATAAACTGTGCAGGCTTTTTTACTTTTTTATTACTTGAATAATAGTTTCATGACTTTCTGCAGTAATAATGTTTCACATTGCATTGTGATACTCTGGCCTAGAGAGCATATTCCTTTGGTCATTTGGTAAAACAAAATTTAGATAAGTATAATTTAGGTAGCCTATATGAAATTTCATCTTCATTATCATGCAAATGTGGTGAGAATGTAACATTTCCCAAGATGTCATTTGACTATTAGAATCTTTAGAAAATGGTCTCTTAAAGCCACAAAGCTAATATTCCAGAAGAAAGCTATATAATACCTAAAAATTGTCTATCCTTATTCTATATGAATAATAAATGTAATAGGACAAGCCATTATTAAAATCACAAAAGAATTTGTTGACCTATTGGAACAAGGATCTTTTTGATTCTTTGCGTCAATGATGAATTTTGAGCTGTCCATAGCATAGAGGATGAACATGCAAATAGCAGATTTCAAAAAACTGCAGGGAAAAAAGAAGTAGGAGCATAACTGGAAATCTGATTTATTTTGTTTCAGTACATAAATTGTATCTGTGGGTATTTATACTTTTATATACTTCGTAATACATAATGATATCCTTTGCAAGCGTTGTATATTTTGTATGTCTGCATTGTGCATGTATTTTGCAGCTGCAACACTTTTCATTTTTTAAAATTCCCTTCTCCTGATATTTGAGTTCAGAATTACTGGTAGAGTAGAGAATATTGAGAAGGTAGAAGATGAGCATGGCATAAATATGGACTAATCTCTTAAATGGGGAATGGAACTTGATTTTAATTCTAAAATAAAAAGAGTGTCAGTGTCTCGTAGCAGCCTATTATCTGTGTTAGTCAGTTGTAGGAAAATGCTGTACTTGTTTATGTGTGTGAACTATGCAAGGCATCAAGACCTAAAAAAATATTTCTGGTAGCAAAAGAGATCTTTTGCAAGCAGTTTTGAAAAAGAAAGGCCGGGACATGATTCTTTATAATTAAATTAAAATGAAGAAAAGAAACCTAATCTTTTACTTCAGGCAGAAATAGTCTCTGGGAAAAAAAAAATTATCCGTAGCATGCATTGTGCTGTTAAACAAAGTGGATGCCTTAGAAAAACATGATGAAGATATATGTAGATACTTGCAGACTTTCAGATATCCTCCATGCAGAATGAGTTTTTTGTCAGCAGATATTTGCAGCCCCAAGTGATGATCTAGATGTGTTGGAATAAGTGTTTTGAATAATTGCTTTATTGCTGGGCATCAGGAATGCAAGCAAGTCCTTCTACTCAGTCTGAGTAAAATAGAGCAGCACAATGTAAAAACTGGTATTTTAAACTTCCCCTGTTTTCCACAACAAAAAGTGACAGTTTTCTGAAGCCGAGCTGATAAAGAATGAAATTTCAGAGTCTATGGTAATTTCAAAGTCTCTGGATCTGGCTTGGTTTGGTTTTGGTGTTGCCTTTTTTTTTTTTTAGTTTGTAAAATATTTATTTATTATTATGTGATATTTAGAAACTGGAAAAATTATAGAGGATGTTTGAAGTGTCATTTCTCTCCCGTGCCACCGAGACATTTTCATTTTACAAGCACATTACTGAAGTTAAGAGGTGGTTCTGTGCTGTTTTGCTAGAGAGACGTTTTCAAAGTCCAGGTAATGCTAATATGACAGATACCATGTACCAATTAAAAATGTTTTCTGCTGCTTCATTCTAACTAACATGAATGATACATATGTGATATCTCCCCTCCACTCAAAACCTCTTGATGATCTAACTGGCACACTTCCATAACTTGTGAGATACTCCAAGTGCATTTTATAAAAGTCACTGAACTTTATTTATGCTTAATTTTTTTTATGTAAAATGAGTTGTTTAAATAACAAAAACTTTATCAGGAACTCCTCGACACTTCTAATCTGGTGCAGCAGTCAGAGGACGGAATTGATAGAGCCTCTCTGTATCACTCCAGAAATTCTAATTTTCTTCATGTTCTTATTTTGAGGAGAGACTGCTTTGGGCATGATACAGACTGCTTACCACCAGATTTAGTGGGGTCCCAGTTTTAGACCTACTTATTGCTGAAAGGGCAACAGGTGTTGGTGTCCGTAACAATAGTGTGTGATCAAGGCAAAACAGTTAGAATTGTCCTGTCCTATAGCCTTTCATGTTGCTCCCTAACACCTTTTTTTTACAGGAAAAAAACCCCAAACAATTGTCCTATTTAAGTAGAGGCTAAATCCTTTTTTTTTTTTTTTTGGCTGGGCAAAACTGTTTTTTATTGAATTGCATAGAAAATAGCAATGTTTTATTATTGGCATTGCTTTGAAATGCACTTCTTTTACATGTACTCTATACCTTTTTATATTTTGCAGTATTCTAAGTAAAATCTTGGTAAAGTTTTAACTCTAATTGTGAAGCAAGTGCTACAGAGAAAAAGAAATTTGAAATTTCAATGTCACTATATTTGGTAGAATCACATGAATTGTGGAAAGGGATAGCAAGTCTATAGTTTGTAACTGCACAAAATTAAATTTAGTTATATAATGCACATTCCTTGGGGTATCTTACTCTGAATTTAAAAAATCTTTCTAGCTTCTGCTTCTCTTTCATACCAAGTAAGATAACTTTTTGCAGCTTAAACAAATATTTCAGAGTCAGGTAGTTCAAGAGACACATCCTGTAGGGAAAAGCATCTGCCTACATTCAGTAACCCAAATTCATACATGCCACAGTGTACTGTTCTGTCATCTCTCTGCATACATCTCATACAGCTCTACACAGGATTACATGTTGTACATTGTATCGGTATAAAATTCATAATAAGTTTTAGCAGTGTAATTTTCTACAGCATCAAAGACCTATTGATGCTGGTAATACAAGAGGTGTGTTTCAGTCCTTTCCTGCTTCTCTCTGACCTCTCACATATCGACACACTCCCCTTCAATTACTCCTCTTCCACCCAGATGTATCCCAAGTGAAACTTTTCCAGCCTGTCAGCAGCAAACACAGCAGCCTGCATCCATCCCCTTCCTCCCTTTCCTGCAAAGCCAGTACACCCCAGCCACCTGCTGCAAACAGCAGAAGTGCCAAGGTCCCAAAAAAGCATCCATTTTGATTGTAACCCTCCTTGCAGTACAGAGATAATGAGTAATACTGAGGAGATGTCAGTCTTCAGGTTCCTCCTTTCTTTTGCTGGTGTCATTCATGCCACACAGATGCCTGTGCGGGGCTGTGCCTTGTGCATGTGCTCCCTGTCCTCAAGCGAGCCGTGCATGGCTTGAGCTCTGAGTAAATAACAACTGCTTTCTTCTGCAAAATTAACTTCTTCTGGCCAGCCTAAAGTGTAGCCTCTTATCACATTTTCTGCAGTAGGTTGGCATCCTCAGGCACAAGGGATGAAGTGTGCTATGCATGACAGGCAACTTTGTCTTTTCTTCTGCTCCTTAAAATAGCTGTTAGTGTCTTTGTGTGTGGCGGGAAAATAATAAAAATTTTCTTAACGTCTGTAATATCTAATTGTGCTTTTTCCTTCTAGCTCCTGAACTGTTTGTGCTGAACCATACTGGGGTTTTGGGCTTGCCAGGTGGTAGCACCACCTCCTACAAAAGTATTTATTGATAAAAGCCATAGATGCAGAGTCGGCTGTAAAATGCAGTTGAATTATTTTAGTTGCTATTGCTAACTTTTTCAGAATGCTAGATTACTGCTAAAATCTTCCAAGCAAAACCTTCCAAATTTTGATAATAAGCCTAAATGTCTATACTGTATTTGGAGATTTTAATGAATCTTACACAATCTTGCACAATACACAATTTTATCAGCAATTGTACCCTAATGGTCTTTTACGGTATCTAAAGATGTATGCACTGTCATTCTGAACCTCATATTTCCAAGCATTTGTCTCTTGAACTAATACATATTTTCTGCCTTCAAATTAAACAGGAATCAATTTATAATGTGTGTTGTAATCTTTGCGTAAAAGCCTAATTATGTTCATTGCTTTCTAAAATTCAAGGATTGGAATAAATGTCTATTAATGCTTTAGGTAGGAAAACAGTACAAACATCTTGTGATCTGAATATATTTATAAATAGTCACTTGCACTTTTTGTGCAAATGAAATGGAGTAACTGTCAGGCTGCAATTTTTATATTTTTTTTATACTATTAGAAGGGTGGCTTATTTGACACCTCATATAGATCTTTTTATATGTTTGAGGCTTTTTCCATGTGCCTATAACTGGTGCTGTCCTGTATTATTCTTTTATACCTTTTGTCTTTGTTTCCTTATTTTATTGCCTATACTTTATGGATGATGAGAATACTAATGAACATATGACGCATACCATCATTCACAAGATGAGCAGATAGCTTTCTCTCTTTGTCAAATGTTTATGCAGTAAAATGAAAAATTAAACAAACCTAGCATTGACTCCATTGTAATTTCAGCTTAAATAAAACACCTACTGAGGTTTTGTAGAATCTTCCCATCAGAGAGAAATTTTTGAGAGTGCTGGGAGTCTTTTTTTATATCCGATGAGTAAAGTTTGAGGTATTTCGCTAGAAGGCATAGAAGTTATCTTACAGAATCGTTGATACTGGACCATAAAATGTATAAATAATTTTAACTTTCAATTAACAAAAAAAGTGGATAAGATGTCAAAATACTCATGACAGTTTTAATTATAATTTCTGATGGATTCAAAGCCTTATGGCTGTGTTCTGGCCACTCCAATTTAGCCATTCAGCCCATGCTGCCCGTATTGTGTATTCAGCAGTTAGACATCTTCACAAAAGTAATTCTACGGAGTTTTTTTTGATACCCATTTTCATGCATGGCCTGCTACTTTACACTGAAATATCTTTTTTTTGTTTGTTTGTTTTATTTTTCTTTTTGTTTTTTTCTGGGCTGTCTGCAACATTAAAGATGCCTTGAACATGTCAGTCTGGGTGTGTGTGCGTGCATACATGTGCATATAGACGGGCACAGAATAATAAGTAAATGCGTTGGTGGATGCAGGTGTGCCGCTGTGCAGAAGTGCGGGGAGTGGAGCGGCTGCAGCAGCATCCCTGTGCGCGGTCCTGCAGCCGCTCACAGCCCGCACCAGCGTGCACAGGGGAGGGTGATGCTCCCTCTCCCGCAGGCAGTCCCCGCGATGCTGGTGGGGGGGGGGGACTCGGCAGTCGGTGACACTAGAGGGCACTGCTTGTCCTCGATTGCGGCTTCCTTCTGGGACA
The DNA here is from genome assembly GCF_001522545.3 of Parus major. NCBI lineage: Eukaryota > Metazoa > Chordata > Aves > Passeriformes > Paridae > Parus > Parus major. The sequence continues at coordinate 60,574,990 of NC_031799.1, read as the reverse complement.
GCGAGCAGAGTTAGGCTGAATTCCGTAATCTTACTTTAATTAACAATTGAATTCTTATTAAGTAAGTCTAGGCTGTTTAATTCGTTGTTGTGTTGCTTTTAGCCTTGTGTTAATATCATGTATGGAGTCATCAGCACTTGCAAATAAATGCAGAATCAATTGTCCCATACAGTAGCAATTTTATAAAAAAAAACCCAACTTGAAATGTTATTCTTGGCAAAGCCAGAAGGCTGAGTTGCCCAGTGATGGGGTTTAGATCCCTTGCCAGCTGTGCTTCCAGCCAGCAAGTGTGATGCACAGTGTTAGAAATGCGTTAGGGAGAATCTTGACGAGTTAGGGTGATTTATCTCAGCAAAGGTCAAGAGAAAGATAAGCAGGGGACAAGAATAGGAAATTTAAAGGGTCCATCTTTGGTATGTGTAAAAAATGTGTATCATTTACATTACCCTTGGAAAAATGTTTCTCAGTTACAGAACACTAAATCACTGGAATTGCTGTTCCAAGTTCAAATGTTTCTTCCATTTATGGGTTCATTCATTTTGGATGGAAATTATGAAAGAAATGGAATAATCAGATTAATCAGGCTAAGAAAATCAGGCATCATTTCAGAAGCATCACAAAATTAATATGAAGTTTAGATGTCAAAACAATAACAACCAAGCTCAATGACACCAAGCCCTGCTGTTAGCTTGCCCTTGTCCTCTGCAACTGTCAGAGCATTTTAAGGAGTGTTGTGTGCTGGCCAGGTCAGGAAATTTTCTTTCCAATGAAATTCCAACATTCAAGTTCAAGAAATTAAGTCCTGTGTTTTAAAGCGTTGTTCATTGCTAAGCAGTGATTTGGGATCAGGCCCTGCATGAAATCTCTTTTTTTGTCTCCCTGGTATTTAGCCTGAATGTCTCTCTCTAGTTAATCATTGCTGATTTTCAGTGAGTGTGTAAATTTTCTCACACCAAATATTAATAAATGTGTGGAGTCAACAGCTGGATTGCCTGATCACTGGAAATGACTTGTTAGTCAAGATGATTGCTGCTTGGTGTAAATAAAGGTTTTTTCCACATATGAATTCTAGATTTAATACATTTGAAACATAATGATTGTCTTAAAAAGGATAGGTCATTTGCTAATAAACTTCTAAAATACTGTTCTAGCCAGAGCTCGTCACCATTAAAAGTCAAGCCAGTACAATAATAGGTTGTGTTTTGTGCAGAGTGAATTGTAAGTATTTGAGTCCTGCATAATTGCTTACAAATGTTAAGGTGATTTTGAACCACTCTAGTTCTGAGCAATCTCTTTGTAAACAGTTGAGATGGGTATATGCATTTCTGAAAAATCCAGAGGATAGTGTAGCATGTTTATTATAAATATGTAGGTTTCCTAATTATTTCTGTATGGTCATATAGTAGGCTTGGATGGTCTGGTCACCCACACAATGTTTAGTAATAGAGCCCTCATTTAAGAAGAGCAAGCATCACCTAGTTTTGCTTTATCAGCTCATAGGCAAAAAGAAATAAAAAACATGTTTAATCAACAAGCGAGCGACTCTTTTTGCATTCACAAAATGGTAATTTGAAATCTTATTTTCTGTGTACTAATGGTCTATAAGCAGTGATATGCCAGAACTGCTATAATAGGATTTTCCTAGTCCTAGAAGGATTTTGCTTATGGCTATGAAAAGCTAATTTCAGATCCTCATGCACTTGCATTAATATTTGAGACATTAGCTGAGTGTAGTACAGCGAAGAAAAACATGAACACCACACTGTGGTGTAGCTAATTGTTTATTACCTCAAACCAAAGAAGCATCGGTAAAGTGCAGGCCACAGTGTCTGCAAAAAAAAAAGAGGTAGGAAACTGGCAGAGAAGGTCTCAGATTTCTTCTTGAGGGTCTTGAGAAAAGATCTGAGGAAGAAAAGGAGAAACAATAGCTTCACCATGTCCTAAAGGTGATACAAATGGGTCTTGGCGTACTTGGAAGATCCTGTTTGTTCATCAAAATACTGTTTGACAATCAAACTGCAGAATGTACCAAACCTTCCTGCTTCTGAGTGAGAAAACACTTCTTCTTGGTTGTATGATTTATGTATGAGAAACAAATGATTTAGATGCTTATATGCACCATACTTCAGTAATGTGTTTATATTCCGTGGAGTATTTGCTGACAAAAGGAGCATGTTATTCCTTCCTTTGCTACATCCCTACAGTAAGGGATCTGTTGACTCCACAGCTATGTAAAAACCTCTCATCAGCACCTATTTTAATCAGCAAGAACTTTACTATAAATCATTATCAAAAAAAAAGAGCATTGTGTTATGCCTTTATACCAATACATTTATTTTGAAATTAATAGGGAAAAATAATACAGAGCTTGTGCTTGAGATGGGCTAATAAGCGTGCCCATGAGACTCTCCTTTTCAAGCACTAAATGAAAGCTTTTGCATTGCTAACAGGCTACAAAAGTTGCTTAGGTAATAAGACTCCTTTTCTCTTATCAGTAAAAAAGAAAAGGGGAGGGATGGGATGGCTCAAGGGATTGGTAATCAGATTACAAAGTCTTTCACTTCTAGGTCACTGGTTCAAATCTGCCCCCTGTTTAGTAGTGACCAAAAGCTGTTCCCATCTGATGGCTTTTCAGTAGCCTTTGTGCAATTCGTGAATGATCTATATCCAATGCCTGGTGAAAATCACCCCTAGCCATTGCTTTGGGAGTCTCAACTCAAGCCCTTTAAGTAGGAATAAATGATCTGCTCATGCATTGAGGGGTTTGGTGGGTTTATTTTTCAGAATAATTTTAATAAGTTAGTAGAGCGGTGAAGCTGAATTTGCACTGTAGCAGCTGCTGTGGGCTACAGCTGCCACTGTCACTTCCCACTAGCATTGCTTCTTAAAAAGTTGTTACCAGCTTGGTTAAGGATTGGACTGATGTATCTTAATTTGAGCCACATGGTATCATTCCAATCTACTTTCATATTAGACTAGAATAGATAAAACCATAATTGAAAAAAGGAGAAGTAAAAGAAAATTAGTAAATTTGTTCATCATAGAGGAAATGTAGTTATTATAGTAAAATTGATTTTGATAGATAGAGTGTGAAAACATTTTTATTGACAGTTTTAGTGTTGCAGTAATGCTGTGGAAGTTGTGAGACTGCAACTTCAGTGGGTTCTCATGCTATATGCGACTTAGGCCACCATAGTGTGCTCAGATAAATGTTGGAATAACTTTATAAATTGGAAACAAGGGAAAACAGAAAACTTCCCAGTACCTGAAAAGAAGTCCTTTTGAGTGTGTGTTTTCTACTGCTGCCCCTTACTGGTGCTTGCTTTCTGGTAGTTGAATATTGGGTTTATATACTTGGCTCTTACCAGTGTTTTGAGGTGCTATTTTCCTTAAGGTAGGGGAATGTCAGAGGACAGTTGCTATAAAGGGAATGTAACTTCTGGTTCATTAATGTATGGACCTGAAGTGAGGACTCTCTGCTAGATGTACATTTCTGTGGAAATCGCTGTGACAGTTTAAAGGTGTGTTTATGTCCATGGGGATGCACACAACCCATTATAAAAGTATTACTTTTTCCTTAAAGTCAGCCAAAGTATTTCTTTTGAGACAGCAGCCATGTCACATATATGCTGCAGTAGATTTTTGCAGTAGATTTTCTTCCACAGAACAAGGTATTTTATCAAACCTAAATGATATTTCATCAATACAAGTCTCACTGAATCAAATTAATCACATCAGCCACCACCCTCATTACTCACATAAACTTCAGTTTGCTCGTAACACCTCAACCTGGAAAAATAAAATACATGTGCATGCTGAGCACAGCTTGATGGGTTCCATCAACTGGAATGCACATTTAGCACAGGGGCAGCACAGGTCTTTGCCCTCCCAGGAACACATCCTCAGATGTTGGGAGTGATCTGCCTAACATGCTTATAGCTTCACTCTGAAAACCTAAGCCAGAAGAGTGCTGATAAAATCTGTGTAGCACAACACATGTTCATGCCCATGTTTTGCACGAATGACTTGAGCGGGATTTACTGCTGCTACTTTCACACTTGGCTTTCAACTGCCAAGCTAGCTGGCCTGCAATGCAATGTCATCCACTCTGGAAACTCCAGCAATGGCAGGAAAAGAAAATCCCAGACAATGTATTTGTGATCCAAACCACAACATTCTCCCTAATAGTACATTGGTATTAGATGTCTCAGAGGTTTGTGGGCTCAGAGCAACTGGTATGGTATCCCAGAGGAAAGCACAGGCTGTCCCAGCTGCTGCAGGAGTATGTCTCCATGTCCTAGCACCAGGGTGTTTTGGTACTCATAGTGTTGGACTCAAGCTTACCTGCACCCTTTTCTCTGGCCCCACTTGCCAGAGAAGAAGAGGGAGAATGTAATCTGAGCTTAGCAGTACAGGAGATGTGGGCAAAACAACCTGCCAGTTTCACTGGTGCAGGAGCACAGGTTTGTAAGCTAAAGGGATTAATTTCAAAAGTTCACACAAAGGCAGGGGAGGTGGGGGAGGGAAATAATCTGCAAACACTGGCAGCACACCTTTGCTCCCTTTCCACAGGGAAGGCTGGTCTTGTTCAGGTGGTTAGGTCAGGGTACATTAGAAGTGGGCAGACCCATGATGGTTCAGCAGAATAAGGTTTGCCTATATTTCAAGGTGGTAGTGAGTTTAAATATTAGTTTAAAAAATAATTTGTTTAAACTGAGAAAACCTTCCAGCAAAGAATTTTTCCTAGTGTAGTGATGCTTCTTACGAAGTTTAAAAGGACCCATATAAGCATAAGTGCATGCCTATATATTGAATGTGATTTGGCACTGTATGTGTTTCTAAAGTTAAGAACTGATGCCCTCCATTGGTACAACCCCTCCCAAAGCATATAGAAGCCTTCAATTTTGTTGTCTCTCTGATGAATGGACTTACTTCTTTAAGTATTATAATGAGTGTGATGTCATCTAGGAGGGCAGACATGGATATTGAAGCTCCCAGGGATGGGAGCTGTGAACTGTATTTGGTGTCGTGGTCCAGTTACATGCTGACTTTCAACCAATTGTGTGATAAGCCATATTGCTCATCAGACCCCACTCTGCCTGTGTAAGCTAAGGTGGTGGTGGTACTGGTAGTGAAATAAAGAAATGCAAACTTACCCTGGTGTGTTTCTTCACTGAAGAGGGTATTGGAGGAAAATGGGCAGAAAGAAAGCTTGCAGTTGCTTTCTGGTTTATTGTTGCTTATGAACCTTATGAGATCAGAGGGTCATGGGGAGTATCTTGCTAGTGATGTGTAATGGTTTGGAAATAAACACCAGGGGTTGCTCCAGCTGCCTTTGATCTAACTAAATGGCTATTTTGTATATTCTATTTAACTTACTTTAAAATTAGTCAAAGAGCATACAGGAATGCTTCTCTGTGTGCTAGATGCTTAAACTTCCAACTGTGTGTTCAGGACCAAACAAAGGGAAAATGGTTCTCTTTCAAGGAGGTTATCATTTGATAAATGTATAATAAAAAGCAGACATGAAATGCTGTGGGAAAGAGGGACTTTCTACATGATCCCATAATTTTAACATTTTACTTCTTTATTGATGATAGCCTGAATATGTAGAATTCACTCAATATATTTTGCTTTCCATGATATCTCTGAAATAATTTATTTTTTTTTAAGTGGAACTTCCTATGTTGAAAATTATGAGCCCTTAGCTTACAAGGATGGGCAAGTAATTGAAGTCACAGCAAGCCTTTTTCGGAGTGCACTGCCCAGAAACTGTAGAGTGTGTGTAGAGCATGTGCAGAAAGCTCAGCAGATATTTTGCTTTAGAGCAGGGGTGTCTGATCTTCATGGTCTTGTGGCATCCCGATGAGTTCTCATGGTCACAGGACAAAGGCTGCCATTTCTTCAGGTCGTACTTGTTGGACCAGACTTTCACTATTGCAGCTCTGCCTGCACTGAGAGGGGAGGATTGCCCAGTGCTTTCCAAACCATCCCAGCTTGCCCACTGGTGTAGCCTGGTTTCAGGAGCCAGCCAGTGTGGCCTGGCTGGTACCTCCAGGAAAGTCTGAGTCTGGAAACATGAGTTAAATCCCAACAGGCAGAGTCCAATACAAAATTTTCAGGAAGACTTCTCCACTTCCTAACAACCTTGAAAGTAAACATGCACCATTCTTAACAAGCCAGTCCCTCTTCAAGGCTTGTGAATACAAGAGTTTAGGTTAGTTCACCAAAGAAGGGCTATGTGTGGTAAAGGAGTACCTCCCTACATGGGCAGCTGGGAATATTTGGTGCTTTTTTGCAGCATCCATTGTGCTCACACTTAGGTACAGCCCTCATTGTGCTAAGAAGTGGCACTTGTTTTTCTTCCGTTGACTCATCTCTACCTGGCATCACTTCTATGAGTGAGGTCATCAGTACTGGAGGGTGAAAATGTGGTGTTTAGTGAGCAGGCTTTTGCTGGGGGCAGTGCAGAGCATAGTAGACTGGAGCACTCCCCAAAAGTAAATTAGTGGGCAGGCTGATGACCAGGTGGTTGCAAGATCACTGAGCAGACCAGGAGGAGGAACATGCAAATATTTCATGGCAGTGAGACAGCATCCAAGACACCCACCACATTTCTACGTCCAGGGATGCTGAGCTGGAAATTGTACATTGCTGCAGTGCTGTGGCTCTCCAGATGGGATGGGAGAGCAGGTCTATGCCCCATGTCTTTGAAGGGTGTGGGGTCTGAGCTTCCTTTGCCAGTAAAGTTGTACCTGGTAGCTTCTGGCACAGAACATGGAACAGACATTTAATTATGAGTCTATTCTGTACTCTAAATTGGAAGATTTTATTCTGAATAATTTCTTTCATTTTTCTTATATTATGTAAAATTGTATTTTGTACAGTTATACATTCTTTGCTTCACAAACCCTTCAGCGTATGAAGTCTCTCCAAGGAGACTTGTTAGCTTTGCTGCTACTTTCCCATCTCATGAGTGGCTGGAAAACCTTGTTGGATATCTGATGGCATGTCCAATGTCTGATAAAGAGGGCTGATTAAAAAAATTCCATTATTTCTCCTGCTTTACTCTTTTTTTTTGGCTTTGAAAATGTCAGTCATATATTGGGATTGAAAATAGATGATGTCTAAGGTCCCTTCCAACCCAAACCATTCTATGATTCTAAGATACTGTGGTCTGCTTTGTGTAATTTGGGTTTCTAACACATAATTTTTTGGTGAAGGAGAATGTAAGTGGCAGCAGCATTTTAGTGGGAAAGTAAAGGGAAGCTGCTGCTCTTCTCTTTTGGCTGCGTGCAGCAGCAAAGCACAACTTGTCATTTGACAATGTGTCATATCACAAGGAGAGTTACCTCCAGAAGTCTGTGTGACCTCAGAAGTCTCACTTTACATATATTCTTGCTTCAGACACCTTGCCTGTGGAGAAACTTTTCTTTTCTTAAGGAAACTTAACTTTTTTAAGTTACTCAGAGATTATAAGAGTCAAAGCTGAGGCTTCAAAGGACAGGAAGAGTGAATGTTGTCTGATCCTCTGGCTGAAGTGGAAATCCAGCTATGTTTAAATAACAAGGATGTCAGACTTCATGTCCAGCTGTGAGGTGCTGAGCTGAATACTCAGTTTTTCTCATTTTCTGTTTGTTTTTTATTTTTTTAAAGTCTGGCTTCTTAATAAAAGAGAATGTATGGGTTGATATGTTTGTGGCATGTATGATAAAACCAGGGATATTTCCAAAATAAATGACCAGTCTTTCTTCAGACACAGCCAACATCTAGAAATCTGTGGAGGATTTGCCCTTCTTGATGTTAAATCAGTGCAGTTGTCTCTTTTTCTCTAGATATAAAATCTAAAGCATTAGATTTGCATAAAACTGCAGTGACAGTTTTCCATGTACCATTCAAACAGAGGCAATGAAGAAGTAATGCCATTTTACCCTGCTGTATTTGATACTTAACATGTAAAAACAATTATTTACTTGATGGTTTCACATTCATTTCACTAATATGATTGTTCACTTATACACTGAGTTCTGGATTTACACGTTTATTGAAACATGAGAAAATTACTTCCATAACTTACTCCAGGCCATGTTTTTCATTAGGTATGAACCATTACCTTTGTAATGGTATAATATCAAAACAAAATTCCAACCCCTCGTATCATTTCATTTTCAAGCCTTGTTTATTATTAGTTGTGTTACACACTGATTTTTAGGAGCAATTTATTTCAACTAATTTGTCATCTCAAAGATTTTAAGATCACTGTATTGTATTTAAATTTATCTGAGTAAGAAAAATTTCAAGAACCTGCTTATTCTGGCTCAAGGCTTTTCATTTTCGCCCTCATAATGCAAAAGAGGAGCCCAACAAGACAGGCTGAGAGTAAACAACTAATTTTATTCATCCATTTTATATGCATTCTGGGTTTTTAGATAGAGCAGAGCAGTTCCACTGTAATTTAGAAGATATTGAGTTCAAGCAAATACCTTAGGAAGAGATTTTTTTCCTGTGTACAAAGGATTTATTTCTTTCCAGCCCTGCTGCCTGATTGATCTGAAATCAGCCAAAGTAACTATCACCTGGTCGACAATCACCGAGACATTGACCAGGCTTGAAGCCTTGAGGCTGAAAACAGTGGCAGTTTCGAGCTGGACTGGGGAACAGTCACATCCCTCAGATGGGTGGACCAGATGGCTGAGGTTGTTAGCAGCATCAGCCGTCCAGCTTCTGTCTGCTGCCACCCTTCAGTGGAATCCATGCAAGCTGTGAGCTACTTCAGAGAATCTGACATGTGGCACCTGAAGGAGTCATCCTAACTCAGTCATCTGCACCCTGAGACCCTGCTCCTCCCTGAGACTGAAAAGTCCTCAAAGGCTTTTCTCTTGTAAGCTCCCTGATAGATATTGACAGCCTCTGTCAATAGCAAGAAAATTGGTGGGGTTTGAAAACTTACTACAGTTTGCTCACTGATAGGTCTAAGGCACCATGGTTTGATGGGGCACCTCTGATAAAATGTCAGCTGGGCTACACTGTTGGGTGTCAGCTGTGCACTGCTGCTCTTAAATGCTTCAGCTGTCTGTAATGGCTGCAAGATCAGGCTGAAAATCTGGCACCCAATCTACATTTATACAAGGAGATGTTCAAAATGATAGCTTGTGTTTTTACCATGCCCAGAGCTGACTAGGACTGTGAAAGTCATTGTGCAGGCTGAGCCCAGGATAGCAAGTCTGGGGTAAGAGGCTGAGGACACTCCCAATTTCAACCAGTGACTTCTCTGCTTCCTTGTCTATGTAGACCTTGACCTTTCTTGATACTACAATGCTTCAAGCTTTTGGTCATGGGTCTAGATGGTTCCTCTTAGCACTTAGCTATTATTTTGGTTTATAGTGTTGTGATTTGGTTTGCTTTGGACTTTATTTATTTTATATTCTATTTCAATGTAATTTCTTTAATGGTAATTATTTATTATTTTTTTTAATTTCATTTTACTTTATTATTTCATTTCAGCCTGGGCATGGCACTAGTGGACGTAGCTGTCCACTGCTTCAGAAATCCAAATAAAACAAGAGAAAACAAAGCTATGACCTGCAGTCAGTAAGATTTTACTGGCAAAGTGTGGCAAAATCCTTCACCATCACAGATAAGATAACTCCAGGGCAGGTTTTGCATAGTTATACTAATAGAGGACTGGCCTTGTTGGCTGAGTTCATGTCATTTGGAGAGCTGATGCAGCATCCTGCCAGAAAATCTCCTGCATCCCTATTTAAAGGATGCTGCTTACACAAACACATGGTAAAGTCAGAGCAGCAAAGGATGTGCTGTACCGGAGGTTTGGTGTGATCACATGCTCACACCATCTTGCACTGCCCAAATCCCAAATTAACTGTGAGTACAAATTGAAATAGTTTGGTGAACTATGTGATTTTGCGTGTATGATTTTCCTGGGGCTCATGTACTTGCAGTGCACATATGCAAAGTATCTTTAAACAAGCTAGCTTGAGTATCAGATGTTCCCCAGCATTAGTTGTGCCAAATACTGCACATGGTAGTTCTGGGCACTTTCTGGCAACTTAAACTGACCCTTGTTGAGCTTCACTTCCACAAGACCAGACTGTTTTTTATCTCATATTTTAGAGGCAATCCAACAGCTAGCTGCTGCTTTCAGCAACATAGGAATATTAACACTTATATTCATCAGGCTTCACATTCTGTACCTGAATAGGACATAGAAGCTGTTGACCCTTCAAAATTTGATTTTCTTGCCAATGAGATCTCCCCATTTTGAATCTCCAGTGTTGGGACAGCAGTCTTCAGCTGTCAGGAGGGAGTCCCAACTGGCTGACTCCAGGTAGACTCATCTGCTCCAAACCTCCTTTTCTGTTCATCACTGCGGTTCTTGCAGCAGTGCAAAGGTATCTCAGCAACCTTCATTGCTGAAATGTCTTGAGGTCCAGAGAAAAATGGATTCGCTTTTGCGTTAGTTGAATTTCTGATGGGAAGGAGCTTCAGCAAACCCTCTTGTCTAATGTACACTTCTTGCCTGCTAGGAAGTTATCTGCAGAATGCCAACATTTTGTGCTCCAGAGAGTCAAGGATGTCCCTGCCACCAGCTTGTTCTGGTTTGGTCTACCGTGGGCAAAGATGCAGCAGACTAATTCAAAGAGTTTTATCTCCGTGGTGCCATAGCAATTTGTGCTATGTGATGGGCTTTCTGTTGAACTACTGCACTTCATCCATGCTAAACAAATTGTTGGGAGATTTGTAATTGAGGTGAGCCAGCACTCCTACCCATAAGTCCTGCCACACCTAAACCACCTGTATTTGGGAAGTTGGTGTTCCCCCCATAATCACAGGTACTCAGAGACTTTCTTCATGTAAGCTCCCTGTTGTGACACACTAGGGTCAAGAGAACAGAATCACATTATTAAGTTTAAAGTTTTAATAAAGATGAAGCCTTCCCTACAAGAGAACCATGAGTTATCTTTGCACTGTTCAAAAATACACCAGCAGAATTCTGTGTACAGGTTTTTAGTTGTTGGGGTTTTTTACTGAGCTATGCATAAGGGAGATGACTTTTTAAATCTTGAGCTATTTTTGATTTAAATATTTTTCTACTCATGATTGATTTTATGAACTTGCAGCCCCAATGTTAGGTGGTAATTTCAGCAGAAGTTCTGCAAGAGAAATTGGTTTGCGTTGTGAACTTTGACAAGTCTTAGACTCCAGATGCTTTAAAGCAATATGTTCTAATATGTTCATGCATTATTACTACTGTTGCAGTGTGATTTATTACTGTAGAAAAATATCACAGTTGTAGATGTAACATCCAGTGGATCTTTGAACAAAATATCAGCAGGTATACTATGGTCATTCTCTAGTTGTATCTTTGAAGGTATTTTCTTTTGCTATTTAAAAACTGATGTGTATCAGGGGCTTTGTCTACTGCAAGTATGTTGCCCTGAAAACTCAGCTTCTGAGCTTGCTAACATAGTTTTCTAAGGACTTTCCCAGGAGAGTAACTGTAAACATAGATATGTGTACATTCTTTCTGATACACATCTTGTGATGGGCATCTCTCATGGCCAGTGCAGTGAGAAAGTGTTATCCTGACCATCCAATCCCTGGCCGTGGTCAAAAACCTATAAATCCTGGGAGGAAAAATAAACTCTGCTCTTCTTTTCACCACACCTCAACCTGTGTTCGCGTGCTCTATTCATCTTCAGTGGTAACACAAGTAGGGATTTTTCACATCTGCATATTCATTTAGGGAAGGTGATTGGTGTTCTTAATTGAAAATGAGAACTGGTAGAACTTTAGATTGTTTATTATTTTTGCTTTGTGCTGTTCGAGCATAGTTGCCCCGCAATTCTAATTCCTAATGAATATTGTATAAGGGCTTGGGAATCTAATTCCATTTCAAGACGTGCAGAAAACTGAGAGTATTTCAGAAATCCAGGAATTCTATTCAGGAATCAGTAAAAGGTTTTAGGAATGCCAGACCAACAAACTTGTACTACAGAATACAGAATTACATACTTCCTGATGAAGAGGAGTTTTTCGTAACTGAGAAGAGGCTCAAGTGCTGCCAGGCAGACAGACCAGTTAATTGGTTTGTATGAGACTGAGTGAAATGATGGTTGAAGAGGATGTTGGTTGACTGTAGACTGGTAACAAGCAAGTTTACAAGGAGAGCATATGAAATTACCAAAAAGGAATCCACCAGCCTTTCCAAAAGGGAGTAAAAATTGCCCTCTTACACACTACTGCTATCATGTGATTTGTTCACTCTTACCATCTACCACTGCATTTACAAGTATTTCAGTGTCCAGCTGATGCTGTTTTGATCCACCAGAATTTCTACTGAAAATTCATTCCACTTTTGGAAACCAGTGAGGACTTTTGGACAGGGGCTTCCAGTTGTTTTCTCTGTAAAGAATTCTGCTTGAAAATGCAAAAATGTCTTAAGAATCTCAAAGCAGTATGATTCAGCTAGATACAGAGAAGGACTTGCATCAAAATTATTTTGCTCCAAGTCAAATGCTTGTTGTCAACATGCCCACTGAAGCCCAGTGCATACCATGTAAACACCATGCCACTACTCTGGGGAAGATGAAAAAAGTAGCTGGAAGGTTTATTTCAAAACTTCAAGACAAATCACAATTTGGATGTGTTTTTAATTAATTTTAAAATCTATTTTTCCTTGTTCCTAATTACAAACAACTCAGAAGAGTAAATATTCCCTGAATATGAAGTAATGGTTTTTGATTAGATTGTATGAACCTGGATGAAAAAGAAAAGCCTGTAAAAATAAATAAATATTTAAACTTACTTTAACTTTTCTCAGAACTTTGATTTTTTACCTGTTTTAAATGTTAGAATAGGTATAAAGAGTATGGGATCAGTGTTTCTAGGATTTACTCCCACAGGCCATTTATCTAAAGTCTAATTGGTACTTTCATGGATTTTCATGTTGGCAAGATCAGACCTTTGAGTCCTCTTTTAACACACTGATGCTTTCATTTGACAGGAGTATTATGCTATAAAATACATACCAAAGGCATATTTTATCATCTATTCTGAGTACATGTGCATGCTAAATACGCTGCATATGTATTGTATATATGAAGCTACATTTTATTTACACACACTACAGATGATACAGGTATCAACCTTTTGACGATAACTGTGCAATATAAACTTAGAGATTAGCAGTAGAATACTTATTAAGCTGAGCAACAAATGAGTAATTATTATGTATGAATTTAAGTAATGAATTTTTAGGGATTTTCAAGTTCTTATTTACGTAACTGTTAGAGCCATGTACTTCTGCAACTAGAAAATTGACATTTTCCCTTCAAAGTGAAGGAACAAATTTTCATCCACTGGGATAAAGAGGACTTTCGAAAGGATGCTTGAATGCTTTCTAACGTGTTGCAAGGAAAACTGGCCTACGGCTTGCCATTCTAAAAGAATCAAATATATAGTGCTGGTATACAGTTAATAAGTTACAAAACCAAACTTTACTATGACTACAAAAAAGGAACACAAGAAAAAAGATAAAATGGAAATGCCTGAAGAGAGAAGATTATTAGGAAAGTGTAGAGGACCCAGAGTCATGAGTGATGCGGTAATACATGAGAGCCTGTTTATGTAATAGGGAAATGCCAGTTTACCTACTTCTGGTTGCAAGAAGGAGTGTAAGGGGGGAGAGTAAGCCATCCGGTGATAAGGTTCGCAGAGAGATGTCTTCCTGCAAAATCTAGTCAGCTAAAAATAATTTAAAATTTTTAAGTGGGCATTGAGCAGAAAATTAAGTAATTCCTAAGATGTGAAAACTTTGGAATTTACTAATGCAAAAAGATTTGCTTTTTGTTTGCTTCAGTAAAAAAAAAAATCATTATTCTTAAAAAAAGTGTCAATTTTTTTGATTTTTAGTAGGCTGTGGTCTATTAAATATCCTCAGTTTTAGTGTGTCCACCTCAAAATACTCTATAGGCTGCATGGAATAAAACAAGTCCTGGGAAATGCAAACCATGCATCCCATAGTATCCTTCCCTTGGAATCTAAAACAACTTCTGAGTTATATCAAATTTGAATGGTAGCTGGGTACTACATTTTGTTTAAAGTCAATCCATTTTACTTTTACAATTTCATTCCACTCATTTGATTTTTAAAATTTATCTTAATTCAGACATGGTTTTAGAAAAGAGGAGTATGTTCTAAATGTGAGCTATCAATCCACTGAATTGGAAGCATTTACTGAGTATTGAAGTGTCTGTGTCCAAAAGCACATAGACTTCTTGTATCTTCTTGCAGGGTAAATTATCATCCCTGATAAGAGAGTCTGCTGCTTGAACTTAACCTGGATCTGTTCCCCTTGATTATTATTATCAGTGAATGTCCCATTGTAGCAGGAAACTTGAGCTGCTCTGATAGAAGCAAGTGTCCTCAGTTTGACATGCTCTGTTGTGACATTTCTGTGTCACTGAAACATGGACATGTTAGACTTCTTGTTTAAGTGAAGGTTATACCCTTGATTCTTTCCCCACTTGATGTATTGTTTTTGTCTGCTTCTTTCTAAGTTGGCTCAGAAGGGCATGGATGCCTACCAAAACTTTTTTCTTCTGGGCTGGATGTTAAGAAATCTGTAAGTGAAGCTCAGTTAATCCCTTTGATCCCTCTTTGCTGCTGCATCCATGAGACCTTATCCTAACCCTAGCACTGTAGCTGAGTTATCAAAAAACATCACATTGTCAGCCTCAGTCACTTTGCTGATCTTTGTGAAGAGAATACGATTCTGCAGGCATCCACAAAGCTGAATGGCAAGCACCAGGAGCATGTTGGGTATTGCATATTATTTCCTATATATCATATATGATCTGAAAAGCAAAGACTGTATGTACTATATGAAGAAAGAGTAGAAAGAAATGGTGATCAATGGCTGCCAGTTCTTACATGTGCATAGGGAAATTGAGAATAGCAAACCTGAGCTAGGTCTGGAAAAGAAAAAGGGAACTGCACCTTTGTATTTTCTTGTGATTTGAAGAAAAAGGTGATGTTCTAAGATGAACTGGGTGGCTAGTTTTCGAAACAGAAACATGGGACACAGTAGCTTGAGAAAAAACTGCTTTTCCAAAGCAGAGCATATTTTTTATCTTTGCTGGTCATTAGAAGTGCTTCTGAATACCAGCCCTTCATGGAGGAAGTCATGCTGGAATACTCTGAGCTGGTGATGATTTGAAACTTCACCCAGCATGTAATAACTCTGAGTAATTGGTAGGTATGTGGGCTTCAGGGACAGTGATATTTTTGCACCTTTGCCAGTTTAATCACAGTGTTTTGTGGAAGACAGTGCAGCCAAATGAGTGCTAGAATGCACTGGAACAGGAATATTAGTGCATAAGGTGTGTTTAAAACACTTATTCAATGTACAGCAGGGTTTAAAGTGAATTAGGTGTGTGTGGCTGACAGGTCTTGTTTTTAGATACTGTCTCTTTCAAAAAACTTATCTTCTGGTAGGTTTTTGGGAGTCATTCTTATGGCAAGGACATGGAGAGTGGGTTCAGAGGTGCAGCCTGTGTACTGATAAGCAGTTACTAGAGCGTGAAGAAAGAATACCTGATTTTAGAAATGTGGTATGTGTTACATTTATACAAAGGGAAGCTTAAAAAACCATTAACTTTATTGCAGCATACACAGTGATAATGACACCAGTTCTGAAATGCTGGTTTTATAAGTATAATTTATTATGCTTTCTTTGATCCAGTGTTACAAATTAGGATCACTCATGTCAGGAGATTAAAACCTTTTTGTCTCTCTTTGATATCAAGCTATTCTTTCCCAGTACCTTTTATCTTGCATAGTAGTGCTGAATTCCACAACATCTTTGTCAGTTTGCTTGTGTTACTTGCAGCAATCATTTAATTTGTTTTAGAACTGATATTATTTAGTCATACTGTCATTTGCAGCAACAGAGGCTCTTTAATATTATAAAAATGTTGAGAGGCTTTGGTGTTAGCTGAGTAAGCATATGAATAAGAGAGAAGAGAGAAGAATTTTGGGACCATGGTGAGCGTGCAAGATAGCTAAATTGGATAGAAAAAGAAAAAACCTATACAAGTCAAAGTGAGATTGTACATCAGAAAAACTACAGCAATCTACTGAAAATTAGTAGATGATAGTCATGAGAACCTTACAGTGAACCACAGGTACCAGCTTCCCTGAAGAACTGAAATAGGAACTTGGAGAAGCTTGTAAAAGGTGTCCTCAGGGAATCTTCCATTTTTTCACTATGATACCTTTAATCCTAGAATTGTCAAGCCACATGGAAAATAATAGGACTGAATAGTTCAGTCAGTTAAAAGTTAGTATTATTTTTTTATCAAAAATATTAGGTGTTTCTCTTTTTTTGAACCTGTTAAGAATTGTATAAACTTTAAAACAAGTGAAGTCAAGTATTGAATCTGTATTGCTGTTTCTTTTTAAATTTAAGATCATTATCTCTGACTAAGCAGACTTTTCAATAAAAGGAATTAATTCAAATACAATCTTTTTTAACAGATGATTCAACGAGAGGCAGAAGTAAAGAATAGGGTAACTGCTGTGGCGTTGACAGACTCAGTTCACAATGTGTGGCATCAAGAAGTTGGGAAAACTATTCGAGAGTGGATGCGAGAGGTAAGGCCTTTTCTTAAAAATAATTTTGAGTATATACATCTGTATATGGCTGAATAAGCATGTCTGGGTGTGAAAGACAGCATAATACAGAAGAGTGGAAATCATGTATCCATACCAGCCACAAAAATAACCAAGATTAAAACCAGCTAGCAGTCAAAATACTAAGCACGAAGTCCAGTGTTTCTTCATGATGCTCAGCAAAATAGAGACGTGCCAAGGCAGCCCATGCAGTGCCTGATAACCTCCAGCAAAGTCCTGGGTGCACCCTGTGCTGCTGGTTTGATCTGGCAGTGGTGGAAAATCCCCTTTAAGCTCTTCTTGACTCAGTTTGATGATTTGCACAACTGGCAAAATATCCTTTCTCTCAGCAGCTTTTTGATATGTAATTACTCCTGTAGCACTCGGAAGCTCTTATACTTAGGTATGGGATTGCTGAGAATTTAAAAATCACGTTTTTAGAGTGAGACCAGCTAAACTACTGTTTATGAGTGTCTCCCTCACCACATCAAGCTCATCTCTGTTTTCTGCATTCCCATGGCAGAACACTTAAAACAATAGGTGCACAAAGTGAATTTAAACTAGTCACATCCCGAACTTTTGTGATACTTGACTTTTTCTCATGAATTTAGTGAAACTTAGTGTATACAGTGCCTATTCCTGACTTAACCTTAAAGTTTTATAGGCCACACTGGTGGGAACACCTGGGATGCAGCCTGACAGCTCTGACTTAAGAGTTAAAAATATAAAGAATGGTAACCCTTACAGGCTCTGTCAGAGAAATCCCCATTTTCTTTATGGGAAATCAAAACCTTAAAATATGTGCTATGTAGTAAAACTGAAATTTTAAATCCTGTAATTTGAATCTGACAACTCCATTTTTCTTTAAGCATTTAGTCTGAATAAGAAAAGTGCATTACCTTTAATTTCATTTGCAGAAAGTAGATGTTAAAGAATAAGTTAAATGATTAATGGCCTAAAAAGTGGATGGAGTGTCATAACTTACATTAGCATTAAAAATCTCCTATAAGAAAGAAGAATTTTACATATGTGAAATGTGGCTGAGTGGTATTAAGACTAGCATATCACCTGGATATCTCTTACTTTAATCAGGTTTAAGGCTAGTGGTAAAATGAATAATAATTAAAATATACACCTAATCGCTGCCTGTCTGTAGGGCTAATTGCTGTCATTGAAAGAATGAATTGTTAAAATAAAGTAATTCTTCATTGGAGCTATCTCTCCTGTATCACTGGTGGCCTATTTTTAGTACCTATAGATGTCATGATTTTTGAATTTATTAGGAGCTGTGATGAATGATAAAACAAATCATCCATTTACATATCTTGACACTGCTTTCGAGAATACTTATTTCTTACAGGCAAGTGTCACATTGTATATAAAAGCTAGTTAATTGTGTGCTAATCTTCTGTATTATCTCCAGCTCTCTGATGTAGTGTTCTATCAGTAGTTAATATTAATTTTACTTATTTCAAATGATTGTAATACTTCATAAAAATTCTACTTCTTTTGTAATTTCTACCACCTTACATTTGCAATTTCACATTCAGCTGTTAATTAAAATTACACATGCAAATCATAAAATTATAATGCTTTACTACTCTAAACCTTAAAACCTTCATGAAATACTTCCATTTTAACAATGTTTTACTAAATATGTTATATTACTGGATAGTGTGTTTGTTTTTTTCTTTTTCCATTGAGTTCAATAGTTTCATTGATCTAGTGTTTCTTACAAAAATCTGCCATGCTTTGTGAACTTCACTTTCTAATCTCATACAGCAACCCTTCCTTTATGTTGTCCCTGCTCTCCCTGGTCCCAGAACAGTAGGGTTGCCTTGACAAATCTATTCAAAAGCCATTCCTCGCCCTTTATTGGTGGGGACTGAAGTCTTTGAAATTCTCTCCTCACTGCAACACAGCTGACATCTTCTTCCAGACGGAATGAATTAAGGAAATACAATAAGATACTTGATCTACCAGTCAAGGATCTTTCCACAGTGAGGATAGACTCCACGGTGCACAACTAGGGCAGCAAGCATCTACAAATACACAATACATGCTGTTTACCAGAAGAGAATTCGTCCATTTTTACTATCATGAACTAATGGTATTATTTTTTTAGAAATCTGTCTGAAAATTGATTGGGTCTTTCCAAAAAGTTGTGGGGTTTTTTTACCTTTTCCACTTAAATAAGTTAATCTGGTTGTCAGAAAGGAAAAACTCAGATTTTTAATAGAGCAGGCAATGTAGATCTTGTTCAGCTGGTAATCTTATTAAAAATGTAGTTGCTTTATAATTAAATCTTCAGTTCAGTAGATTTGGTGTTGTTTCATCATATTTTATTGAAAGCATTTTATTTAATACTTCAATTTATAGACTACTATGAATAGATAGCATTTGTAGCAAAACATTTAGAAAATTCATGGTAAATTCATCCTACTCAGAGGTTCAGGAATGAAAGGTAAATGCAAAGGCTTCCTGAATATAATTCCCCAGAATTTGCCTTCTTTTAATGTTCACATATATTCATCTCAGCTGTATTTCCAATTATTTGAATATTAATCTGCTATCTTGATGGTTCCTGTTTAGTTAAAATATGTTGTTTCATATTTTCCCAGATGTTCTTTCCACAGTGTTCACCCATCAAAACACCCTGAAAAATTCTGATTTCTTACTGTTAGCAAACAAATAGGCTCAGTGTTCATAGAAGCACCTGTTTATATTAACACCAGCTCAGAAAATCTTAAAACCTGGAGTGTGTAGTTCAGGCACTAGTTGGTCCAAGCACCTACTGAAATCCACTGGCACTCAAAGTAGCACTTAAAAAACTTAATACTTAAGCACATTACAAATCTGCTGAATGTTCTTACTTACTTAGTATGAAATTACAGTATTTCATCATCAGTAAGTGTCATTTAGTGTAGTGTAGTGTCCAGTTGTTATTGTGATTGCTGTATGAATTAGCTTGAGTATTTTGATGTGATCATTGTCTTCACTTACAACATCTGTATTTATTTTTGCTCTGAGTTTTTTGATTATACCAAGAATTGCCTGCCTGCTCTTACAGAACTGCTGTAACTGGGTATCCAGCTCCGAGCCCCTGGACACATCAGTGGAGTCCATGCTGCCAGACTGTCCCCGTGTCTCTGCAGGTACACCCGTTTGTTTGCAATAAACCAGTGTACATGTTTATGCCCAGGAGCAGCTTGTTAATTTAAAAATGCATTTGGTTCCGATGGTATTTTAACCCTTCTACAGCAAGATGTGACTGGAAGTGTATGGCTGATGCTATTTTATGTAGCTACTCTTAATTTTTATTTTTTTTCCTTTGTTGGACTTGAGATCTCTTGTCTACTTGTTGATTGAACTTTTCTAGTCTTCCTTTCTGTTTAAGTAATTAGTGGCATTATATGTAGGAGTCTAAGAAAAATAATAGTGATATAGCAAGAAATGGGAAATTTATCATAGGTCCTTGAATAAATATCTTAACTCTATGTAGGCAATAATGTTTTAAAGAAGTACATTAATGAAAGTTACAATTAAAATAAATGAGCCACTTTCCGGAATGCTGATCAGTGGAAGTCTAGTTTACATAGCAAGTGATTTGCAGCATCAAGGAATGTTGATGTGAGTTTTCTGTTGTTTTGCATATACTCAGCTATGCTTTTTGATTATTGAATCATAAATCACAAGAAGCACGTGAAATAATACAGAGACTTTAGTTAAATGTATAATAATTCCAGAAAATAGATGTAGTCATCAATGTTCAAGGAAAATCTCCAATCTCTGTAGGAAAGTAGTCTAAAATACATAAAGCAGTTACTGAACTTTCATGCTTGATTATCAGGTTTCCTAAAAGCTGTAGGTAGCGTATTTCTGTAGAATACAAAACCCAAGTTCAAAGGAAGACACAGCTTATACAATATTAATTTAAAAGCTGAAACAATATTTGACCTTGCTCTTTGGGATGCAGTTGTTCATTTGGCAAGTTAGTTTCGTATCTGTCTGCATTTGTGAGGTTGTTAGTGAGACCTAACCTTGCAGATGGAACTGAGTTTACTACAGTATATTTATAGCACTACTTTGAGAGCTCACAACAACCAGAGATTTTAATTACATTTCTGCTATGTTTGGGATCTCACCATGCAGATCCTCCGCTCTGTAGTGACACATGCAATAGAACTAACATTGTTCTTTCATGCTTTGGAAAACAATATATTAGTAAAATTTTCATAGATTCAACATTCATTTAGCAACCTTTTACTCTTATAAGGGAGATTACTGCAGTTTAATAGAAAAATATTGTTCAGGAGTGGAATTCTTTAAAAGAAGATACACTTCCAATCTATGATGTCTCTGTTGCTCTTGTGAAAGAGTGCATGTTATAGTGGCCATTTTAGTCAGGTAAATAAGGGCTTGGATAGCACCTGGTCAGTATTTACTGTCCACTGGCCAACACTGAAAGTCGTCCATTAAAGTATCTTTTCCCTTTCTTTTTATTCACCTAAAAGGTATTCTATAAAAGAAATCCTAGATGTTACTTAAAAATTAGAGTGATGCTTCATTAAAGCTGTAAATAATAAGTCTTGATTTTACATTTCTGTTGAAGACAGGTCACAGTGGCCTTAATGTTTCTGTATGACTTAATGAATTACCAAGCTGCACTGAAGTTGTAGAAGAATTAGTTTAAATGGGGTAGGATTCCTGCCAGTAAAAGTTGGGTGTTTGTTTTTAGTGCATACATTGAGATAAATTGAGATCACTAATATTTTAGATGTTCTCAATAGAGATTTTTGGTAATGATTTAATGTAAGATAACAATTTCCAGTTCATTGTAATATAAATATAGTTTAAAATAGTATAACTTCAAGTGACTGCTCCTGAATTATCAGTTTGCTCACATGGTTTTGCTTATATTTCTTGTAATCATCTCAACTGTAAGACATTTACAAAAAAACAAGCAAATAATTTGTACAGTGTCCTTATATGAGCAACGGTATAAACCTGCATTAGGGTAATATGTAATAAATTTATTAAATATTACTAGATGTAGAAGCATTATTGTTTAATGTGAGAGATTTTATTTCATTCTTTTGAGAATTGCGGTACTGAAAGAGCCCACTCTCAAATCCTGGCAGCATTGCCCTTGGTATTTCAATGAATGACAATGAGAGCAATCAGAACAATGACACATCTTTTAAAATAAACCTTTTGCAGTAGAAATACTTCTATGGTTGGAAGCCCATCTTTTATCACTGTTTGCACTAAAAATAAGTTCAGAAATAACTGCCTCATGGTCACGTCTCTTCAGCCAGCTTTTCTAAAAAGGGTTTGATATTCAGCCATTCAGTACACTGAGTTTTACAGGCAATCATAGTTGGTGAGCAGTTTCTACTGCAATTATCTCACAGTCTCTTGCTTGCTTTTCCCTTAAAATCACTAGAGACAAAATAAATTATCAACAAACTGGAAAAATTACTTGTATTTCCAGATAGAGTTGTTAAAGCTTTTGATTAAAGAATTATTAAAGAATTAAAATGTTTGCAATCATTTATTCACATTTTATTACAAAAAGGAATTAATATACTTTAATAATTAAAACTGTTTTTCAAAAAAAAAAAAAATTAAATTTTTTAATACAGAAAAATCCATTGTTCTTTCTTGTGGCAAAAGGTACTTTGTGGGTCCCACTTCAGGGTCTTTCATCCATGTCTCAAGGATTTGGTTGCATGGTGGCAGCATAGTTTAATATCTTGTGCCATCTTGCTGGTGGCATGGACAATGAATTTGAGTGCACCCTCAGCAAGTTTGTCAACAGCACCAAGCTGTGTGTTGCAGCCGGCACACTGGTAAGAAGGAATGTCACTCAGAGGGATTTTGAGAAGTGAGCCTGCAGAAGAGAAATGGACCCCATGAAATTCCGCAAGCTTAAGTCAACATGGGTCAGGGCCATCCCAAGCACAAGTACAGCCTGTGTAGGCAGTCAATTGACAGCAGCTCTGAGAAGAATGATTCACAGCTGTTGGTTGACAAAAAACTCAACATGGCCTGCCAGTGTGTGTTTCCAGCCCAGAAAGACAACTATATCCTGGGTTGTATCAAAAGCATGACCAGCAAGTCAAGGTGGTTGGTTCTTCCCCTCTGGTCTACTGTGGTGAGACCCCGTCTGGATATCTGCATCCAGCTCTGAGGGGCTCAGCACAAAATAGTTGTTCCACTGGAGCAAGTCCAAAGGAGCCACAAAGATGCTCAGAGGGGTGGAGCTCCATTCTCATGAAAACAGAGTGAGAGTTGTTCAGCTGGGAGAAGAGAATGCTCTGGGGGACCTTGGAGCACCTTCCAGTATCTAAAGGTGCTACAAGAGAGCTGGTGAGGGACTTTGGACAAGGGCATGGAGTGATAGGCTTCAAACTGACCGAGGGCAGGTTTAGATGAGCAAAGACAGGAAAGAAACACTTTGCTTTGAGGGTGGTGAGGCACTGGGACAGGTTTCCCAGAGAAATTGTGGATTATATATCCCTGCAAGTGTTCAAAACAAAGTTGAATGCAGTTTTTTGAAAGTTTGCACAGATTCCCCTGACAGGGGATTTGGAACTTCTAAAATTTCTATCTCTTACACTCTTTACTTTCAGCTGTAATTAAGGATCTCTGTTAGACTTGAGGTTATCTTCTGTCTCAGTCTTAACCTACCTCCTAATGGAATCAAATCAAGATACATGTATTCTCTCTCAGAGGAGATGGATCCATCTCCCATCTAAGACATAAGATAATGTAGGGTGGAGAAAGATAAGACTTCAGAGAGGTCTGCACATTAAAGGTCTTCACATAAAATGGAGTAGGGTTGGGAGTATTTCTGTTTAGGAGACTGGAGATAGCTTGGGATTTGACAGAGACAATGGAATAGTAATGCAAGTTGCACAGCATTACTGCTAACTGTAGTTGTAGTTCATGCTGTGTCTGTGAGACCTGACAACATTTCTCCTAGTTCTCCTAGTTCTGGAGCAGGGAGTTCAGAAGTCATCTTATTGGAGCAGCTAGTGGGCAAGAATGGCTGAAAATAGGGATGCAAGAAAGCAGATCCACGGATCTGTGTTCATCTCTGATGCTGTTTAGGATCACTTTGAAATCACTTTGATTTCAGGATACTGACTTGAACTTCACCCCAGGAAAGCTATTGTGGTAAATTTTGCCAGGTAAACATGGCCTTTGGTTTCTTGACTACTGTTTGTATTCCTTAGCCCACGTTTCTGCCCTTGAAAGCTTGTTATTTAGGAGACACAATTAAACTTCTCCGTATTTTGCCAAAGTGGGTATGCACCAACACTCATTTAAAATAGTCAAGTGAACATGTTATAACATTACTAAAATGAATTGCCTAATCAAATCTTTTTAAAGCCTTCATAGTTGGCCCCCAAATGGCTAGTTATTCTGTTAACATTTGCAGCCAATGAAGCTAAAACATTGTGAAATAAGGAGATTGTAACTTAGAAGACAATGGAATGAAACACTGGAATAAAGAAAGCTTCTATTCACAGAAGAGCCTAAACTTGAATATATGTCTATGTAATAAGAGAAAAACTGCAAGAATTAATTCATACAGCTGAATAAAGTAGCTTCAGTCTGGTAGAAGAAAAGCAAATGCAGTTTTGGAGGACAGGTATGACATGTGCTGATGGTACTTTTGAGTGACTCTTCAGATAGTATTTTCTGGTACTAAAAATCAAGACTGAATTCTGTATTATATATCAAACATTTAATTTCACTTAGATAAGCCAAGCACAACTTTTTTGTGTGTGTTTTGTTTTGTTTTTTGCTTTGAAATTAGAAAATATCATTAATATGATGTCGTTCACTGACAGACCAGGTGTGCAGCCTTTGTAGGCCCCACCCAAAAGTGCATTGACTGATCAGGTAGTGCTCTTGTTGTAAAGCTTGTGTTGATACTTGGGAATCAATGAATTACCCATTGGATTATGGCAGTGGTAATTTCTGTTGGCTTTGCCTAACAGGTGACTCCTGCCCTATGTTTTACAAGTTCAGTTGTGTATTTCCACAGAAAAACCTGTCTATCTGCAGATGTACCCCATGCTGAGCAGTTCCTGGGGTTCAGACAGGAGGCTCTCCAGTGAGGTCAAATGGACTCTCCAACACCACAGGGTCTGTGTGCAGGGGTAATTGCATTAGTGAGGCTTGTGACAGCTGTAGGGAAGGACTGACTTATTTCTTCCTGCTTTTTTTCTTCAGCTGTATTTGCACCACACTACAGTTCCACTCATACACATTTATGTATCTTGCTCATGAAAAACAAGGCAGAAGGAACCATAAACTATATTAAGTGCTGAGACAATATCTGGCTCATACTCTTAGCAGCTTTTAGACCAGTGTACTAATGTTTGGTTTTGGGTTTTTTTTTTAACACTTTAATCAGTTTAATGAGGACAGTTCTGGGCTATTTTCTGATATTAGTGTTTCATGATCAGGGATAGGTGCCCAGCAGTATTAAGAAATAGGAAAAAACCATGCACTTTTTAAAATAAAGTAATTAAGCAATTTTTCCATTCTGTTAAAAACATTATTTCTGCATTCACTAGTCATTCATGGGTATTAATATTACATTAAGCAGTGTTTACTGTAAAGCTCTTTGCATTTTATGTCTTCATGTCCATGGAGTTCTGTCAATAAAAACTTTGGGTTTCAGGAGAAAAGACAAAATGCTGAAGCTTTTTTGTCAATATGGCAGGTTCCTGTGTCTAGCTGCATGTTAATTTAAGATACTTGCAAGATTAATACACCAGTGGAGGAGTGCAGGAATCTGCAGTGTGAAGTTTGCTTCATCACCCATTCTCATGTTAACATTTTCATCTGCTGCTAAAACTGGTCCTGCACTTTTATTTCTGCTGCTGTACTTTGTCTGTCAGGGACTAGAAATTACGGTAACTTTGAAGCTGACTGTCTTAGCCACAGCTCTGGCAGTTGCTGAACTAAGTCCTGCTTTAACTTACATCTTAGCATGGAAGTAAGTAGCTTTTTCCCTATTCCTGATTCTTCAACGGAGCTCTGCTTTTATGCTCCTGCTCAGCCTCAGGTGTTGCAGATAGCTTTTCATTTCATGTGTAAACCTAGCTGGATGTGAGCTTCTATGTTGTGTTTAGAGTAGCTTAGTTCTACAGTGCTTTGGAAAGGACAAAGTCTATAGAGACCTGTTGAATAATATTGTAGATTCTGTTCTGGAGTGCCAAAGACTCAAAAGCGAACATGAAAATGTGAATTGAAAGCATTGACTTGAATTGCCAGATATTGCTTGTGTCAGAGAGTTCAATAACACTCATTCATTTACTTCAGACAGTACTGATAACAGAGAAACAGTTTCATCAAAAATTATTCTTGTACTCAAACATATCTATATATCATTTCAATTTTTCAGACTAGAGTGAACTAGTTTGTTGTTGTCCCTGAGGCTGTCTTTGTGGTAATAATGAATAATTTAAAGTATTACAGTTAGATATTTCCTATTAAGTGTTTGACAACTATTAGACTGCTGTGGCTGTTGCTTCTGATGCTACTCAATGTATCACTACTATCTCAGTGCTTTACACAGCCTTATCTGTCTGCACAATGGCAGGTCTTACTCCACTGCAAACTTTCCTAGAGCTCAACATCTGAAAGAAGGTATTCCCTGAGAGATGTCCTCCAAAATTCAATAGAAAAATCTTTATTTGTATTGACATAAAATACAAAAGAGTTTTCACATATCAGCTTTCATTTTCTTCATTAGAATCCAGATCCAGATTTGGATTTAGATTTGGATTTGCTAGAATTTTCAAAAAGTTCTGTTTCAGTGGAAAACTTTCCTTTTTTCACAAAAGTGTATAGTTTAGGCTGGGAAGGATATTTAGATAACTTACTGTTCTCTTTTAGATACAGGTCTTTAAGTTTTGACCAGATATTATACTGGAATTTAAAACTTTAATTTGGTGAAAATGTGTTTTCCAGTAAGCCATTCAGCCCATTCCTCAGTCATTCAAGAGGTGGGGAATCCACTGCTGCCTTCCCTTTGTAATCTGCAAACTGTTAAGATGATTGGCTCATTTCTGTTTTGGCTTTGTTTTTGTCTGATCTCAGGTTCGAAACATCAGTTATTGTTGTGTTTTTTCTACACTAACTTAAAGAGCTGTTCAGTACATTAGCATTTTCTCCCTGTGAATTACACACGGCCATTTAGTCAACACCATTTTCTTTTGAGACATAATAGATTGAGTTCTTTAAGTCCCAGTGCAAGTTATATCTCCAGGTTTCAAATGCTTTCAGACGTTTCTCTGTAGCATCTGCAGTCATTCAACTTTGAGAGAGACCTGTTTACATCTTACTAATGTAATATCTATTTGCTACTTGTAATATATATTTGCTGCTTGATTTTCTCCCATTTCATTAGGCAATAGTTACATTTGACCCTTTTATCATCCAACTGCAAGGAGTCAGTTTAGGAAGAACTTGCCCTTTCTAGATCTGCTGCTTTTCATCTCAGTTTTAAACTAGTGTTGGAAAACATTGCAGGTAGCTTAAAAAAAAACAAACAAAAAAACCCAAATAAATACACTAGCATAAAAAAAAAAGTAAGAAGGCCATCACCTTTCTTCTTAATAACAGTCCCATCCATCTTCACATTTTCACAAGTTTTGCCAGCAGAGAATTTTTATATATTTCATGTATGGTTGAATAGCCATAGGACACTCCAGCAATAACATCTTCATTCAATAATAGTTTCTCCTCAATAGCTGCATTTGCTGATTACTTAGTCTGCAGGTCCTTAGAAATATGGTATAATACTGACTTTCAACCCTTTCTCGTGAGTAAACAGTTCTAGAGTTGTTCTATTTGTCCCCTTGTAAATTTATGAAACATGGACCAATTTCTGCCTAAGTTGAAGTTTTAGATAAGTTATGAAGTTGTTATTAAGTTTCTCCAACTTTCGTGGTAATAGTTTACAGTGTAGAAGAAGAAACGAGGAATATATCTTCCTAGTAAAAGGAAAACATTTTAATGTCTCTCTTGAAAGACAAGGGGGAGTAACTCACATGCTGGACACAGTACCTGGAATCAAACAGCTGGAAAAGCAGCAGTTATCACCAGTCAACCAGAACAGGTAAGGGCTCCAGTATAATGACAGTCCAGAAGTTTCATGGGAAGCCTGAGAAGAGCAAAATTTAGTTCCTGGAAGCAAAAGGGAGGTAAAGCACTTTCTAAAAATGCTTGGCAAAGTTGACATAATTTTTCCTCCTGCTCAGAATGTTCTTGGGGAATAAATCAATCACTTGACAAAAAAAAAAAAAAGAGTATACTGTATTTTCCCATAAGTTCTTATCTGCTAAACATGCTAATTCATCGAAGTGTGAAACTGAGTTTATTTGTTTAGGAGTTACTTTTCCAGTAAGTTGCTTTGGCTTGAATTAATCACATTTTTTTACCTTAATTTCTCATTAGTAGATTCCAATATCACAGCATTGATAGGATGATCCCAGCTCAAAGGGATGTTTAGAATGTATTAACCTCATCCCCCCGCACAGAGCAGGAGCAAATGTTCTTATATTACTTCCTGACAGGTGCTCATGTTCTCAGTTCTTTCCTTTGTGTTGTGCAATGACACATCCTCTCTGGGCAGTCTCTTCCAAACTTCCAGTTTTAGTTACCCATTCTTCCTTGGTGTCAGGGACAGCTGAGTAAGCAACAGTCACCCTCAAAAAAGAGACTTGTTCTTCATGCCCATAGTACTTGCAGTAGGAATTTAGGGACCTGTTACATTTGTCCTTTATTTGTCTTGAGATTTATGTAAGGCTATTTATACAAATAGTTTTCTCTGAAATTTTGGGTTAGTATTTTTCCATCTTCTATACCTTCTCTGCTATTTTGTGCATTATTTTAAATGAACATTCAGAGCCAATTGGCTAATTTATTACCCTTGAGTCCAAGCTCGTCAAGCCTCCCAATTTAGAAATATTCATCCATGAGAAGATATTGATAAGCAACAAAGAAGAATGTACTTCATCAAATACCTAATCTTCCTTCCTTCCTTCCTTCCTTCCTTCCTTCCTTCCTTCCTTCCTTCCTTCCTTCCTTCCTTCCTTCCTTCCTTCCTT
>NC_031799.1:60481629-60545456 GCF_001522545.3 Parus major | reverse complement strand
TCTTTTCTTTTCTTTTCTTTTCTTTTCTTTTCTTTTCTTTTCTTTTCTTTTCTTTTCTTTTCTTTTCTTTTCTTTTCTTTTCTTTTTTCTTTTTTCTTTTTTCTTTTTTCTTTTTTCTTTTTTCTTTTTTCCAAATACAAAATATGTATTTGGACAATTTCATACCACCTTCTGTTTCTGGAGATTCACCAGCTCCATCTGAACACTGATGCATTGTTGCTGTGGATTGCATTTGTTGCTTGTGTACTTTGCTAAATTTGCTAGCCATACATTGTTTTTACACAGATAACTTCAGCTTTCTTTATCATATTTAGCTGATTTTCATTTTTTCTATATTCCTTAACTGATTTCACTTTTTTGCTAAACCAGGGGGATTGTTATTAACCTAATACTGTTAGGTGTTCTTTTGTCATTCAGCAGCTTTCTAAAAATACCATTCATTAATTTATGTTTAAAAATCATATCTTGATTAAATTTACCAATCTTATTCCTACTTTGAAGAAAAATACCCTTTTTGAAGCTCCAAGCATGTGTATTGCCAGCAGCGGCTTCTCTCTGTTCAGTCCCACCAATGGCATCAGGTCAGTTTCACAGGCCCCAGGGAGCCATCCACTTGTCTGTATCCAATCAAAACACTGCCCAAAATGATAGAGTCATTGAGATATTACACATTTTTGTCTATGAGCACTATTCATTGTTTTTAGAAACTCTTAATATTTGTGACCATCGATGTCAGTCTCCTGAGGTTTTACCTTTCAGGGTGAGGAAACTTTCCACACATTGCAGAGGTGTGCTTAGGAAGAAACTTAGCCCTTTCACTGTTTTGCCAAAGTTGTCTGTCACAAAACTCCTCAACAACATCTTCTCCTGGGCTTTTTTCCTGTGCTAATTAATATGCACGATAGACCCAAGATCAGATTTTATCCCTGTTGCTAATAACAGAGCACTGCATCCTCATCACTTCTATGAATTTGAAGTAACCTAAGTAATAAGGTAATAAGGTAAACCTAGCTAATAAGAGACTGTTTAAAACTTGAGGCATACAAATTATTCAAACAGCCTCCAGTAATGCCAGTTATATCAAACTGGGCTTCATGGCTGTAGTTAGACAACAAACAAGAATTGGAAAAACTGGCAGTGGCATAGCGGTAATTTCATCATTCCTTTTCTTTTTATTTGCCAGATAAATTTATTTGCAACACATGGAGATTAAAATTATATTATCTTCGCCTTCTTAGCACCCTGCCCTCAAACTGCTAATGTAACAGTTTTCTGACTGCTCTAGCTAGCTCTCAGCTGAGACGATTGGTTTACCAACCTGTGAGATAACCAAAACATGAGAAACGTCGAGCTCCAGGATGCCATTTTTAGAGACCCTTTTCACAGTATATTTGCACTATCAAGAAACATTTGGGAGGCCCAATTTTCTGTAGAAAGGACTTGTCACTTTCTGATAACCTTCACTGGCAGCTAATCTTGTCATGTTGATATACAGGGACAGTTAAGATATTTCTTTTAAAAGCATTGTGATTATTATATAGTTAATAATAATAAAAAAAGCAAAAGAAAACAGGTGCTAGGAATTCAAATGTTGATTGGTTACACTGATAGTGTTAAGGACAAGGCTAATTTAAGCAGACATATTATATTCTCATATTACAACATGTAAACCATACCCTTTGAAATAATTATTTATCATATATATCATAATATTATGAATAATTATGTTTTCCAATGAATACTTTAATTTAATGAACAACATTTAGTAAGCAGCATTTTTTAATCTATATTCTAATTCTTACGTGAAAGATATTTCCCCACACATTAATTCTATTATTTGAGATAGGTTTGCATGACATACGTACAACAAGTTAATAGAGAAATAATCCACATGGTTAATAGAGTAAACCATTTTAGATTATATTCATTACTACTGCTGTAGTACAGTTGTCAGTTTGAAGAAAAATGTCATGTAATTTTAAACAAACACTGTTAAGTGCCTACCATTGCTTTTAAGAACAAGGCTTGTGCGAATGAGACAATGTGTATAAAAGTTCTTATCACTTTATCTGAGACTTTTATTTTAATATATTGTTTGAAATCATACACATTATAAAATACACACAATGCAATTCATAATACATAGAAATAAACCCCACATATATTTGAATTCTTAAGGCAAATTTTGACTCTTAAATACCTGTATGATGATACGTTTGAGTCTGGCAGACCTTAGCTCTGGCAGGTCATCTTTTATTACCATCTTTGCCTCCAGATGATCAGTGCTATTATGTCAAAGTTTAAATTATGTACTGAACTGGGTGTTAAACTGGAAGGGCTACATATGGAGGGGAGCGTTCCTGCCTGAAGGTGTGCATGCTATGATTGCTTCAGCAGGATTTTTCCACTGCAGCTGTGCATGCAACAGAAACAAGTGGGAACATAAACACATCTCAAAACACTTAAGCCGCAGAAGCAGGCATCACTTCTTGGTTCTAGAGAAACTGAACTTCAAGGACTCATCCTTATTCTGAGTAGTTACATTTTAATTTAACATTTTAATGTTTGTTGTTTGGTTAATTTGGGGACAGAGTTCTAGACATCTGTTTATGCAACTTGGTCCATTCAATGAAATCTGTTCCCTTTTCCACAAAGGAAACCTCCCATAAAATCCCATCAGATTAAATAAAGACGTGTAAAATAATGGCCGAAGTACAGTGTCCAGCAGTACTATGCTGGACACTGATAACAGTCTGTGTCAGAGCTGTGAGAGGAGATTTGGATCACTTCAGGAATATTCTGGATGTTTTTGATTTTGACAATTCCTTGCTATTGACTGCACAATTTATAAATTCAGCACAGCTTATAAATTTTGGAGATTCCTTTTGGCTGCTAGTCATCTAAATCAGCTGCCACTGAAGATTCCCAGTAGTAGTTTTGTTGGGTCTCTCTTCAGTTCTTGTCCTAGCAGACCATTATTTTAAACTAAATGCCTGTTGTGAGCTAATGTTTTAAGTGTTATTTTCTTCTTCTGTTAAAAGCCCTGGATGAAACTTACTAAACATTTGTGTCATACACTGTCTGATATCATTATCTCCTTACTCTTGAAGCACACACCTCCTTTCTTCCAGGAGATATCGGCTTCCCATAAAGATCTGAGATCTTCCTGCCTGTACAGAGGAATGGGTGCAGCTTCAGAGAATAAGGATCTGAAAGAACACAAGAGGAACCCTGCACTGTTGACTGGCAATTGGTCACCTTCCTTTGAGATGGTGGTTTGAGACCCCATCCACTGACATGGGAAGTGAAGTTGGTTGTTGCTTCTAGTGTCAGTGGCTTAACAACTGCACTTTCTTATAGGTGAAGGCTCTCCCTTCTTCATCCGTCTTAAAAAAGAAGTGGATTTCCACCTTTATTTTTTTTTTTTAAGGAACAACATTCATTGCTTCCAGGTTGCAACATTCACAGCATTTCTAGTTTTCATTACTTTAATCAGTCAGTCTGTCCTAGCTGATTATTTTTACCAATGCCTTGTAAATGCCGTGCATTTTTTAAAAAAAGTAAATCTTGGGATGGAGAAGCCTCACAAGTGGCGAGGCAAGGTGTTCACTCAAGCTAATAGTAGGATTTCTGGTACACTAAGCAGAGGAGGAGCATAAAGGAGAGGAGATTAAAGGAGAGCCAGAATACTGTTTTTCATATTCTGTTTTCTCTGGGTGACAACATAGAGACACAAACATCCAGTGGAGGTGACACCAAAACGTGATGGGCTTTCCCAGCAGCCAAATGCCACAGGTTGTTCTCATTGAGGCAACCAAGCAAGACCATGCCCTAAACAAGAAGATTAGATGCAAAGTAATCATTAATACCAGTATACCCAGCCTGTGAGAAATGTGGGTTAACTGGAAAACAGATACCACCTGAGAATCCTTCATGTTGCATGGTGTCAGTAGAAAATGCACACATATAACATTGGGAATATCAGCTCCCCTTGTAGAGGATGTCTTTCTTCCAAAGCAGCTCAGAGCTCAGCAGAGAAGTGAGGACTTTTTCTATGATGTTGGGGGTTGATCATGAAGCTTGTGTTTTATAAAGTTTTGGAAATTCCAGGTGAAGTGGAAGCATGAGCATTTATATCACCTACTGTCAGACTGTCTCACTGTAGGAGAATTTTGCTCCACGATATGGGCAAGTCCTGGTTTCTGCCAATCTGTGCCTTCACTGGAATGACATTTTTATTTGTGTGGTTTTAGCTGTATTCACAGCTTGTAGTTTACACCTGCAGATAAATGATGTTATCTTGGTAAAAGAGGTACAATCGGTCCCTGGTGAATTGATTTGTCATCATCCAAAGCTGTTATCAACCATGTAAAATTCATTTTTTGTAGAAATGAGGAAGTAGAAGTTGATTTTGAATAGTTATTTTTTCCATACACAGGATCTTTCATTACATATTTTGTTAATTCTGGTATGATTTTTCTGTGCTACATGTCTTTTTCTAAACTTTTCCTCTGATTTAATGCCTGACTTTTTTTAATGCTAGTAAATGATTAACTGAAGTTCTACAAGTGATATTTCATTCGCCAGGGAGACTGAGTTGAGTGCTGTCCCCAAATTTGATACAATATTGTGTTAGAATTAATATGGATATTGATGCAAAATTAATGCAAATAGACTCCACATCTAATCCCACACTCCCTCACTCAAGTTCACTGGCAGCAACAGCAAGTTACTGCTTTGATTTCAGTGCTGGATATGCAATATTTATGAGAGGTTGCACTTTATAGCATTACTTTGGTTATCGTTATACCAGTGCACATTAAAACAGTTTTTGGAACTGAATTTGTTCCAACACTGTTGTCAGACCCCTCTTAGACAAATCAGAGTCTGGGCTTTGGCATATTTAGCTTGTGGCTTATCCCGGTAGAAGCTACAGCACCAGCTTCCTGAAGGTGCAGAATGTAATTAGCATTTTGCTGGTTGCACCTGTACAGGACCATGCAGGTCACTGCTCACAGTTGTAAGTGCCTATGATATGCAGGGCTGTATTTGGCCATTTTATGTCTCACTTCTGCTTTATATGTCTGCAGAGTCTGGCTTGAGTGCACTGAATGTAGAATGTAATTGGTATAACTAACAGCTAATATGAAAGAGCAGGATAGAAGTCATCACCAGACTTCAAAGGTTTTAATGGATTGGTGGGCAATCATGCCTCTCACGTAGTCTGTTGTATCTTCTGAGAAAGACAGAAATCTTCAGTGACCTCTAACCTTGGTATGTTAGTCTCCTATATTTTAGTGGTCACATACAATTTTGTTTCATTTCTGTCTATTTAGACAGGCATGGTCTTTCTTACCATAAAATCACAGACTCATTTAAGTGGTTTGGGTTGCAAAGGACCTTGAAGATCAGGTAGTTCCTGCCACTCACCATGGGCAGGGACATATGTCTCCCTTTTCCATTGAAATATCTGCATCCAGGTAAACAGCTTTTTGGTGGGTAATAAAGGCTAGTTTAAACCTTTTTAATCCTCTTTCCCTGCTAGCTTCAGACTCATTGAGAACAGTTGTTTTGATACATTTTGTCATGTAGATTGTGTATGACATTTGAGGCATAGGCATATGTTGAAAATGCAGTTGTTAAAATACACTAGACATTATACAACCATTTTCAAATGGTAAGGCTTTTCTGAGTTGCTTTCTTAAACTTAACTGTCCAAATGTAGTTTTGTTTATTTTTTTCATGAAACGTGAAAGCTCATGCTGGCTAAATGTGCAATTCAATTACAGTTTACATTATGGAGAAAAATCAATAGATATTCCCCTGTCTTTTTTTGGTATGGGAGACAAATACCCACAAAGAAAACTTTCCTATTCCTGCCTGTTCAAGCCTGGTGGGCTTGATCTTTCTTCGCCTTGGACTCAGTATTTCATCTCTCCCATCAATCCCAGTGAGCATGGCTGAATTTCAATAGCAGAGCCTCTTTCCCAGGCATCATGCAGTAGCTTGTCCCAAAGCAGTGGGCAGAGCAGGGGAGGGGTATTTCCTCCTCATCACCTCGTGGATACTTTGTCTCAGGAGAGCTGTGGCTATTCACATGAACAGGAGACAAGCAGACCTTCCTGGATACACCAGCAGAGATGCTTCTCTGGCTTACAGCCTCAGCCGTTTGCTGCTCAGCATCCCACCCTGTGGTCCCTCATGGTGTCTGAGCACTGTAGATCTGGGGAAGAAAATGCTCAGAAACATTTCAGCAAAGGAAAATAACATGCATCAAGCTTCTTGCCTCCACCAAATCAAGCATGGATGTAATTATCTTTTTAACCAAGATACTTTAAAATGGACCAGGAGTGACTGAGAGGGAGTGAGAGCAGCCCAATGATAGATTTAAAGTTCAACAGAGGGGAAAAAAAAAAAAAAATCATACAAGGATTTCACAAGCAATGACACTTGGGTGGTATTTGGGAAATCTTTTTCTTTCAAGACTATCTTGCGATTTACTATGGGAGTAGCACATCAAAGCTGCACTGACTTCAAAGCTTAAAACCACTTACGGCTTCCAGCTATTACTAAAACCTACCACTTCACCCTGCCAGCAGCTCATCTCAGCTGCCTCTTTAAGATACACCCATCTACTTCCTGCCTTCTGATTTTGGGGAGGGAAAAAAAAATAACCAGAAAAACTTGTAAATTAAATATAGCTATTCGCAGTGAAGCAATGTCAAAGGGGAAAAAGGCAAATGAAGGCATTAAGACATTATAAAGATTTAGTACAAACTCAACAGTGATTTACATATGCACACTTGCATTTGGCTGACTCTAATAAAGCTGTCTGCTTTGAGTTAGTTCCCTGTGAGAGTGTTACCCTGGGGTAACAGGCCCTGAATGAGGTGTGCAAGTTGTGTGGGCTGTTATTTTGGTCCAGATGTTAACTGTAGCTTGACACAACCCGTAGTACCATGGCACTCCAGGATATCTTCACATATCCACATACAATGAAATTCCCATCCCTGTTCCATCAGGGCAGTCCACATCCTCTGATCTGCAGAGATACCTGTTTATGTACCACAAAACAATATCCCACTGTGAAGCAATGATCACCATTTATTGCTGCAATGTTATTGATTCTTTTATATTAGTGGTAGAGATCTTGAAGGCAACATTTTTATATTTTATATAAAATTTGGGAGTCCCTGAAACAACTCAGTTGTAGTAGCACAGGGCTGTACTACATTCTCTGAACTGATAGAGGAAGGCTAAAATTTACCAGAGTGGTAATTTATTGTGGTATTAATATTGTTCAGCACTTTTAATTGGTACATTGTTATTTTCTGATTGGGAGATTTATGCCTGGGGTTTTTTAAATGGTACTTTAATTTCTGAATACAATTTGTCTTGCAGATGACATATTAATAGGAAGTTAGGAATGAGTGTGGTCTTTGAGTGTGTTTCATATAAGAGTTTGTGTATTCAGTACAAATCAATGACAGACTCTAGAGCTAAATGCCATTAATCCATTTACAGACATTCATTGCAATGAAGAGGAATTACCATTGAAAGAGCCAATCATCCATTAAGGAGAATTTCTCTTCTTCCTTACATAGTCTTATATTTTGAAAATGCCTTTGCAGGTGTTTAAAGCTGATTTTTTTTTTCCCTCCCCCTTTATTTCTTCCCTTTACAAGGAAGGATTTTGGCAGCACTGGAGATGCTGGTAGCTTCTCCCAGCTGAGCTGGGACAGCAGAGATGGCTGCACGTGGTGCCGACCTGCTGTTTGTGGCCACAGTGTCCATCAGGACCTTGTCTTACCCTCACCCACACACAAAAATTATGTGTTTCTGCATCAGACTCATGGCAGACCTCAGTACAGAAATGGGAGGGAAGACAATAGGCTGTTTTGCCTGGATGGTGGTTGCCACTGGATGTAAATAATTGAATTATTGTATACCACAGTCTGGTGACAAAAAGAGTATTCTAAAAAGCTGACATATGAAAAATTCTACAGGAATTTACTGTTATATCTGTATTACCTACATGGCTAGTGTATGTTCTCTCTGAAGAACGAGGCTCTGCTTTAAACTTGTAGAAGGGTAGATGGGAGCTTCCTGGCTGGCTGATGATGCAATCAAATAGAAAGGTTATTTGTAATAATTATGGACACTCCATCAAAACATTCCTATATTTTCCTGTGTGACAGATTTTTTCCTCTTCTTAATACATGCATTTCTCAAATAAGCTGTGCAGCCCAGTATCAGTCATTTAAAGTTTACTGAAAATACACAAGGACATCATATCTCCTGTCCTAATCTTAAACTTGGTGTATTAACTTTCTTGCACAGCTTGCAGCATAGGAGTGTGATATACAGCTCTGGCAAGGAAGGCTAACCACATACAAATTCATGAAGTACTGCTGGATTGGCAAGAACCAGCAAGGGTGTGCAAGCATGGGGGCATGGTTTCTATAATATTACTTAATTAAAATAAAAAGGTTGGATTTTGTTTCTGCAAATAACTATGCAGAAGCCATCTGCAGAAGCTATTGTTTCATATGCTTACTTTCACAACATGAAAGTTGTGTCAGTTGCAGTTCACAAGCAGAGCTGGACTTGAAGTTACAGATCAGATACATTAGGGTCCAAAAAATTATTTTGGATTAGTGCAGAAAATTCAGGAAGGCATAGTGAATTCCTTAACTCACAGGGTTGTATCTAAATATTTCATTATTATTCTTTATTTATTCTTGCCTTTCTAATATTTTGTTCCCTTCATATTCAAAGATGGCAAGATTATGGAAGCAATAAGCACTACAGTATACATTTAAATTTAGTTGTGACATGGTGGTGTGGAAAGTGTTCTTCTGATGTCAGGCTGGCTTGATCCTCTGTCTACATTATTAAATCTTCTTAAACACCTCCATTATAGTGTTCACCTTGCTTGACTTCAAAGAGCAGGAAAGCCACGTAGAGAGAGTGAGCCACAACTCTGCAGAGTGGCTTACCCATGGTTACTTAGAAATGCTAATTGCTCCGCTGCTGTGTTTATGAAGTTATCTGTTTTTTGTTCTGCATCTCTAGAATCAAAGTAATAAAAAGACTGAGATAAATGTGGAGGCTAAAGATATTCTGTGGTCTGAAGTCATTGCCATTCACCTTTCTAAACCTTGTCCACTCCCACCCCACCACCCTCCCCCCCAAAAAACCAATAATTAATTAAAGGGGTCATTTTGGGGTAAAGCAAAGTTGGTGCTATTACTGAGGAACCTCTTGAGTGTGGGCTCACTGACTCAGTCAAGGAAAGGATGTGAATGAATGCCTGACTTACCACTCAGAGTTTATTGGGAACTAAT
Organism: Parus major; assembly: GCF_001522545.3. Lineage (NCBI taxonomy): Eukaryota > Metazoa > Chordata > Aves > Passeriformes > Paridae > Parus > Parus major. The sequence goes on along the minus strand of NC_031799.1, from coordinate 60,536,109 downwards.
CTGTTCAAAATGTTTGGACTAAGCTAAAACCTGGCTTGCTCATCTAACGAAAAAGGTCAAAACAGAGAAGAAAGTGCCATGGTTTGTGTTAGGTGACACTGTGCCCTGCTTGTCTAATTTGATTACACAGAGCCACTGAAGCCCGAGGCAAAGCTGATTTTAGCTGTAATCAGCTTCTTAACCTTTTGAGAACTAACATAAACACTACCTACTACTGGTTAATTACGTTGCTCTACTACATACAACAAAGTACAAAGGTAAAAGTGTAGAACTGTTGTAACACATGTTGTGACAAGGTCACTCCAGGGGATTACAGTCTTCCATGTTTTATCTGCACTCACTGATTTCTTTCTTAAAAATTAAAAATGGACCATGAGCAGGGAGCATCAGTTTATCGATTGCAGGCAGCACTGTCCAGTTGTGCTACTGCTTTGTCTCAAATTCCTTACATACTGAAGGGATGACCTACTGTGGGTTAGACTGCTATGGGGGTGGATCTGCTTTTTTTAATTATTTAGGATTATCTTTGTTCTAATTGCTTACTTGTAATTAAGCATGTGTGCTCCCTTCCTCTATGATGAGCATCTTCCAGAAAATCTTGTAATCTCTTTTGGTAGAAACATCATGTCCATATGAGACACCTGTCTCTAGGTAAGATAAATGGGATATATTTTAATTTCAGATTTTGGCAAGAAACATATATAGGCAAGAAATAAAAATCTGAGGCACCAAAACTGTGCTTTTGCAAAATCTGTGTATTCTAGCTTCATCTGTGTTTTGCTTCATACACTTCTTCTAGTTTGACAGAAAATTTGCATTTCCATGGACTTCAAAACCTTCAGGATATTTGTAAGCCAATGGGTTTTCAATGTAGTTTGAATTTTTCTGACCTGTGCTGATCTGTGGTGTTTATATAAGGAAATATTGATCTACTCATCTCGCATACTTGCTTTTCTTATACTCTTGCCACTTGGACATAGCATGTTGCCTCTGGGTTTTCCACTCTTTAGAAAGTCCGTCTGTTTTACTCTTTCTGCCCTACTATTGTTGTCAGCAATCCATCACTTGTCTCCAAAAGTCTGCTCAGATTAGCATCCCTAATGATTTACCATTATGAGCAGTATTAACACGGGTGTTGCAAGGCAGCCTTCTGCTGCTGGTGTGCTCTGCTTTGTCTCAGAGGGGGTGTTGTGGTAACCCAGAGGTTGTTCCATAGCTATCTGTGCCCAAAATTGTTACTGTCTCTTTACAACCCTGCCTCTGGGAAAGAGAGGTGAGTTGGCGTGGGGAAGGGTGTGGTTTGTGCTGCTTTTGAAGTCATGCTCTGTCGCGGCGTGGGGTTTGCCTCACTGGCTTCTTGGTCTTTGCTTAGGCAGAAACTTTTCCTTCCTAGCTTCTCTTTTTTGGGGCTTACGATTTTTTCCTCATCTCAGCGAGACTCCAGTTAGCAGTTTTGGGCTGCCTGGAGGTGAGTTCTATAGGTGGCTGCTCACTGCTGGTGCTGCTTCCCCAGCTGGGGTGGCCCCACTCCATCCAGCTCACCATTGGCACCCTGCCGAGCAGAGGAGGCTACGGAGTCACCCCAGCCCAGACACCCAAGCCCTTGGCTGCTCCTGCTTGTCTTCTGCTGAGAGAAAGGCGAAGTTCCTCTGCAAGTTCTGCCCTGACCGAGTTTCCAGCCACCATCGGAGCATGCCAGCTGCCTTTCTCAGCAGAACCCGGCTACTGGAGAGTTAAGCAGAGTGATGAGGTCAGACTGACACTTTTACCTTTGTCTTTCAAACCATGCACTCAGGGACATGGCCAGCATTTTGTGTCTCTCTTTGTTCTGAGGAGTCCACAAGGTTTAGCAGTTTGGTATCAGGTGATTATTTTCTATTATTTCTTGGTTGTTGCTGTTCTCATCATTAGTAAACTGTTAGTTTTTATGTACATCTGCTCATATTCATTCCTTGTTGGTGGAAAGGGATTGGCTGAACCCATAAAGGGAGCCACCTCATTCCAGAGTGTTCTCCTTCAACTTGTCTTAAACCAAGACAGGGAATATTCTGAAGCTGGACCATGGGGCCTCAGGATGTTCAATGCCTTCAGCCCACCTGCTTTGCATGAAAATTGTAGTGAGGAACTGTGATAGACTAGCAGGGGTAAGTTACACTAGGGACATAGATGAGGTTTCATTTAATTCAGATACTTATTAACTAGAATTAATAATGACTAGAGTTAATAAAGTAATAATAAAAAAAAAATCAAACTACCAACAAAACAACTACAATAAATAATAACAAAACACTTGCACACATAAAAATCTTGTGGAGTGTATGCATAAAAGGACATACACAAGTCATTTATAAGGTCAGAATTTGTTTCCTTTCCTTGCAGGCAATAACTGTAAGGTTTACCTTACACATATTTATCCGTGGCAGAAGTACAGTGTGTTGAGCAGAAATTGGGCCAACTACTGGTGTCTGAGCAGCAGATAGGTAGCAGATTTTTTTTAGCTGACTCTCAGCATGGATGTGAGTGAACCCTGAATAGAAATCTCTTGAGATTTGCTGAATGAGAATATGATCTTCATCTTAGGCCCCATAATTTTCTACAGGAAAGGAGTATGCATAAAGAAACTGAGGCTGACTGTGACCCCTTTGGGTTTCTTGCAAAGTTTTTGGCATTTCAGTATGTAGCTGTACAGGTTTTCTCATGTTCTGATGGCTCTGATGACACAGCCTGGCAGCTGTGTGCACAGCTGAGTAACTTTAGGCTGTTTTCACATAGACTGTGTTTTCCCTCTACAGCCATCATGTAACACTTTCTCTGACCTACTCTAACCATCCCCTTCTCCTGATTTTGATTCACAGAAGGAAAAATAATTAATTTCAAGTGTTTATTGTGTAGATCACCGTGGCATTGGTTGCATTTCCTGAACTGATAGAAAGTTTCATCTCTAGCCAAACCAGACATGATTATCCTGCATTTTGATTTTTCTTCACCTCTCCTCCACAAAAAAAGAAATGGGATCACATTATCTTCTGGTCCAGCTGTCAGAAATGAGAGGAGAAGAGGCATGTCTGCAAAACATGTCAGTCTCCACATTTAGAACTAGATGTTCTCAAGCCACCTTATTTCCTCAATACATTCCAGTTACAAGGAAGTTTTGTGTTGAGTTTCTGCCATGTGGGTACCTGCTTTGTTCCAGGATTGTTGTCAGGGGACTGTTTGGGTTCAGCCGATTGCTGTGGACAGTAACAGGCAGCAATGAACAGCAGTAATACCACAGACATAGAGCAGTATCTTTGCCTCCCAGAAGGAAACTTTGGTGCCCCTTACACAGAAGTTCATTTCTGGAGTATATGGCACAAGCACAGAAATTTGGCTGTGTCTTAATGAGTTGGATAACTGTGGTTGCTCACAAAGGAAATGAAAGGCTTTTTTTCTGTTTCTGAACATACTCAGAAGCAAGGGAAAAGTGCTGTGCTGTGCTGCACCATTACTGCTCATGTATTGAGACTGGCAGCAGCTGTTTTCCAATCTCTCTTTGAGAATCAGCCTTTCTTTCCATCAGCTATCATGAGATGCTGCTCCTGACTGCTGAAAGGGTCTGTGTGCCTCACAGTACTGGCATAACAGCAACAGCAAATTTCTATCCTGACCTAGCAGAAATGGGACCCTGAAGAACAGGAGTGAGGCCTGTGCAGGGTTGAATTTTATCAAGGGCTGCACAGAGAAATCACAGAGGAGTCAAGCAGAATTTGCTTTTGCCCCCTGGAGAATAAATTGCTTTGCAGCAGCAGATAGAGGATAAGTCAACAATGATGCATGGCTGCAGAAAAGACAAACCTTTTACAGACATATCTAAATAAGCCTCTAGCTTACAAAACTATTGGTGATGCTTCAGCCTGGAGCCCCTGTAGGCAGTACGGCCCTTGGAAAAGGAGAACTACTTAGAAAACATGAAAAGGAAAGCAGAAAAAGTGATGAGAAGTCTAGAAAATGTGGCCTTAATAAAAAGGGTGAAAAGCAGGAAAACATTTAACCTAAAGAAAGAGGACTGAAACAAACATGGTGGAAGTCATTGGGTTTGTGAGTGTTTCGGAGAGGGAAGGAATAGTCTGTTCTCTGCACACCTGGTAAATAGTACAAAAAGGAATAAAATTAAATCACAGCAGGAAAGTTCAAATTAGACACTAAGGGAAACTTTCTAATGGCATATCTGGAGTTACTGCATTCCACGAAGGAGGTTTTTTAAGAACAGGGGAGACAGATGTTTGCCGAAAGGGATGTAGGGGCATCAAGTCTTGCTGTGGGCCAGGGCATGGACCGTGTGACATCTGTGTCACACCTGCTTGTTCATTGCTGTATGAATGAGCAGAGAAAAAGAAAGCTAAGCAACTGAATATCCAGATGACACAGATTGTCAGGTTCCGTTTTTAAGCTATTTTTTAATTTTGAACACATTCTTGGTGTCTTTGCTAAAGATAAAATAAATACTATACAATACAGTCATGTAAAGCTGTTTTAGTAATGTATAATAGAACTATTTTTCTAATATCTCAAATCTTTAGGTTTGCTTTCTGGCAGGTGTGTTGGGTGACATTATCTATTATGTTTGTCCAGATGCAGAGGACTGACAGTTATTGATAACAGTGTCCTCTCTGGTCTGACATACAGTAGCAAAAGAAAGTCTGTTAGGAGGTGTTAGCCAGGAACATACCTTGTCATTGTTTTTGATGTCCGGAGTATCCCCAGTCAGGGAGTGAAACAAATATATCACATTGCTGAAGTGGTCTGTCACACACAGGGAATAACAAATAAGCCTTAGTAAAGTGTTTATGAACAGTACATTTATGAATTTGTTGAATATGTCTGTAAAACAAACAGCTTGAAACCTGGATGTCTTTGTGAATATGCTAACAAGAAAATAAAAATAAAAAAAAGGGTGCATGTAGTTTATAATAAGTAAACAAACTGTTTGTATGCCATAGTAAAACACAGAAGAGTAAAAATTGAAGTCTGTTTGTTCGTGTTCACTCCAGAACACCTTAATACAATTGATTTGTAGTAAGTGAAATTAGTGAAATAAGCTGTGCTGCTCAGTTAGTTCCTAATCTTACAGCTTGTAAATAATTCTTTGCTGAGGCATTGTGTGGGCCGTGGCCAGCTTCATTTCCACTCTGTTCCCAGGAAATAAAGGAGCAAAGTGCTCTTGCATTTGCAACATATTCCATGGAGTGGATTGGAATAATGATATGGCTAGGGGGAAAAATGAATAAACCAGATCAAAACAAGTACCTTGGGAATCTTTTAATTTTTTTTTTCCTTCCATGATGTCAGATCCCCTAACTCCTGGGATTTTGGACAGTGGGGATGCTTTAGTAAATGTGCAGCGAGAAAACTGCCAGATTGAAGATTTCTTTAATGTTACTGTCCAAAATCACCAGCCATGCTTGAAAATAGAAGTTCTTAACAGAACATGCACTCTCAGTATGTGACTTTTAGCTGCAGGGGGCAGAGCATATGCTTTTAGTGCCAAAAAGTTGTTTGGGGTTTTTTTATTGTGTTTGTGTCAAACTTCTGCTTTTATGTTTCAGGCTCTTTTTGCATTTCAGTCTTCAAGGCTTGCCATGAAAGGCATAAATAGCTGCAAAAAAATCCTGAAATCCTGCAGATCATTTAAGAATTTCTGAATCTGTGATTGATTCTTTGTATTGTATAGAGACTAAGGAGATACTCGGCACACAGTGATGTCTTAATTCACTTGGAGTGGGTGTGATTTTCTTTCTTTTATGAGATTAAATAAGAGAAAACATTTTGTCCCTACAGGATTTGTGTGTGGTTGCTTTATTTATTCAGAATATGCATCCTTCACTCAGCCATGTGGGATTTAATGAATCAGTCCAGAAACTTCTGAGCACACAGAGTTTATGTCGCTGTTGGTGTCACTGGGATGTGAAGTTCCTGAATGTTTGTTTAGGAGATGTCTGGCATCTACTTGCATTTGACCATCAGTTTCTAATAGAATGGCCCAGGCAGCCCTCTCTTCTTTTCTGAAGCTTCATTGAAAACAGTCACAGAGGTCATAGCATACTTCTGTCTACCTTTTTGGGGTGTCCTGAGTAATTTGCTTTGCTAGCAGAGTGTAAGATTTGCCTACAGTGACTCAAGCAAGGACAACAGCAGTTTGAGTTGCTTTGGGTGTTGTTCTTGCTCAGGGGCAGATGTCAGTCTCTTACATAGAAGCAGACAGTGACAGGTGCTTTAATAAGCCTGGGGTAACAAAACAGGCTAATTTAACACCCTGATTTGAAGGCTGATTGTGTGCAGTTTGCCTTGCTGGAGGAGATCCTGTGCATACTCTCTACTCTGGTGTGGAGCTGCAGAAAAACATAGATCAAGTCACAGACTTTCTAAGTACTTCTATTTAGATGTCTTTTCATCCTAAGTTCAATCAGAGGGTTAAAACCCATTTGTCACAGCCAAAGGGAAGAGTTGGCATTATAGCATCTGGTGGGAAGAGGAGTCAGTCCACCAAAGGTGTCACTAATTTTTTGGAAGTGGCTCTTGCCATGGCTTGGCAGAGCCTTTATTCAAATCTCTGCTTGTCAATTCCAGATACATTACTTTTTCTATATGTTATACTTCATTGCCTCTTGATCTAGTTGAATTTTGTGATCATGGATGATGGTGTTAAATATAGATGTCAGTAGCTTGTTGCATAGATGGTAGGGACATCTCAGGTCATCAGCAAATTGTCATACCAGAAGTGGAGGAATGATTAGTGTGTAGTATTGCAAATACTAGATTCTAACTACTGTATCATTATTTATAGTTTTGTAGTGAGTTAATGGTGGTCTGTATTTTACTTGCTGACCAATCTCTGGTCTTTCAGTTTTTGAAATAGATTTTTTTTGCCCATCCAGTGATGTGGAAAGGAAACTTGAATTCTTTTCAGCTGTCATCAGCAAGAAACAAGAACCCTCAAATTATTTTTCAGATCACACAATTTTTAAGTCACCCTCATTATTATTTTGTGAATTTTCAGAAGCTGGTGGAGGCAAAAATGCATTAGCCATCTGGAGAGCTACTAAGCTCAAACTGCATGTTCAAGGGTCATCATGCAGGCCTTCTCCTCACTCAGGTCTGCCATAGTTGTCCTGAACTTGGATGGGCAACAAGGAGAGAGACACCACCATGTATGTCCACATTATGAAATGAGGGCCATCTGCTTCAATGGGTAATACTGGATAATAGACTGTTTCATGCAAATAGTAATTCACTAGCAATTACTCTAACAACTAGACACTGAAGGCAAATCTTACAAAAAACATTCTAAATTTGTCTCCTTGTTGTGATAGACAAGATGAATATGCAAATAAATTAATGGTATGAACATTCTGTACTCTGTCCTGTGCATTACTTAGAATTAATAAATAGGGGCTTGGAGTATGGCTTGTGAGATGCAGAGCTTTTCATGTCTGTCTGCAGCACTCAACCCACAGCAGAGCCAGAACTGTTTATGTTTGATACTGGCAAAAAAAATACAGAAAATATGAAATTAATGTGTTTTAATAGGCAAGAGCCTGACTTCACAGCTCATAATCTTGGCCCTAAAATGTATGTGGAGACAGACTTTGTGAAGACTTTGAGGCTGTTTAACAGCCTGAGCCTCAGCCCATCCTTTTGCTGGCTACCTCCCCTCTAACAAACTCTTCATAGGGATATGCATCTTCCTGCAAGATGACAGCATTAAACTGAAAAAAAAAAAAAACCCACACATTTTTATTAATGTGATGGCTATGTTCATTTCTGCAAATTCTACCTCAGGGGCAGTTGCTCAGCAGAGAGGCAGGACAAGCAGCAGAGAGCAGCAGCACTTAAAATTCTTGCAGCTGAGTCTGCAGGAAGCTTGTGTGCTGGAGCCCTGAAATATGCTCCCCAGCCTGGGGCAGTTTTCAGACCGTGTGTAGACATATTGACAGAGTACATAAAAAACTCTAGTATTGAGACTGCCTGTTCTGCGTGTGTTTGGAGAACAAGGTATTTCAATTTTGAGGATTATAAATTGATGTGTTTACAGTGCAGATACAGTAGAATACCACTTGCACTGTTACCAATCCTTTTGAATTACCTTTTGTAGTTAGGCACATAACTGTTCTTAGTTTATTGGTCTTGGGGCTTGGGGTTTTTTGAGTTTTTTTTTAACCTGAAGTTTTAACAGTCTCCAGACAAGGTTGTGGAACTTCTTTTCCACGCAGCTCTTTCTCTACAGAGGAGTTCCTTGCCTGATTTGGGAATCTGTCTGTCCTTTGCCTGAAACATTCCATATTTAGAGGCAATTTTGTTTCTTAGTCCTTCCTAAGATTTCAAGACAGACAAAGCACTGCCTTCTCTAAGGGGTTTGACAATAATCATGGAGCACTTTATGTCCCGCAGTGAAAGAAGCAGGACAGCAGAGCTGAGGTTGTCTTTCCTCTTCCCACATGTAGCTCCTTAGTAATACTAATTTGCTTTTCCTGTTTAAATATTTCAGAGTGGGCAATCAATATTAACAAACATCAAAGCTTAGTGGGACTGCAGAGCCAGAGACATGGGGTCAGTTCTCAAAGGCTTTTCCGGAACGTTGTAGTGGTTGGTGGCAGAGGTCTTTTGGGCATCGCTCCCCACTGGAAAGCTTCAGCCTGTGGGATGTGTGGAGGTAGTGTTAACCCAGCTCCATTCATGCAGTGACTTTGTAAGACTATTTAGGTCCTGGAGCTGTACCTTGCATGTTGTGGTAAATGCTGTACAGGAACCACATCTCTTTTGCTTTATAGTACAGTGCAAGTGTGTCATGTGTGCCTCATCCCTTAAGTTATTCTTCCTTCAGGTAATTTTTCCCCACTGGACACAGGAACCAGATTGAGCTATAGAGTTGGGGAGTTGGATATTAGCAGGAAGAGGGCTATGATTTAAAAAAAAAAATAAATAATGATCTGTCCTAAGGCAATGATGTATCTTAAGCTGTTATAATACTGGATCATGGAAATGCAAACCTGGAAGGGGCCTCAGTTGTCATATCCCTGTGCCAGGCACCAGAATGATGAAGCTGTAGCTCTGTGGTCAAGTGTTTGTCTATGTGTACAGGTGTGTACAAAGGCCTGTATGTGTACGGAGCACTGGAGGTTTACAGGTGCTGCAGCAGGTTCCACATGCTCGGGACAAAGGTCTTAAACACCCACCTCCGGTATCTCTTTGCAGTAGTCTGTTTCACTTCTGTTTTCCAAACATTTCTATGCAGTTTACCCAGCCCCAAGACAAAAGGAGTTCTTGCACTAGCCCAGAATGCACAAGAGCCAACAACCACGTGTCATCCACAGCAAACAACTATTTGGATAACTTCAGTCATCAGTACTTGTGCCTTGTGAGAAAAGCCTCCTCCTTTGGAGCTGCTTCATCGTAGTCTTCAGGACCAGGTGGTAACCAGGTTGTCTGAAGTTATCCCCTCAATGCTTGGCTTCCCCATCCCTAGAGCAAGGATGCCTGTTCTCCGCTGTGATAGTAAATGTAATCCAGGTGGTGGAACATTCAGACTGTATGGCAATGAAGACATATTCATACCCAAGGCAGAAAGACCCAGAGTGTAGAAAATACCCTTATTTTATGTGAGATACTTATTTTGAAAGGAGGAACCACATTAGAAAGATGGCTTTATCAAAATTCTGGCCAGCTACTGTGGAGAAATCAACTGAAGTTTAATGGATAGTGGAAAAAAAAAGTGAGGTCAAATTCATGTTGCTGCTGGTAGCAGAAACCCACAAGGTGTGAGAATTCAGAAGGGAAAATGCTACAAAAATACATCTGGCACTGTCCATACTGATGTTCTATGTGTGGTATAATGGAAGGTGGAATAAAACATCAAAAGTGATAGAAAGTATAACTGGAGATATGTTACCTGGGACAGACCTTAATATTTACAAATGAGAAATTGAGTAAGGATTTACTACAATGATCATTTACAGCAAACAAGTAAACCATGCAATACCCTTTGAAACAGTAAAATAGAAAAAAAGTTAAAATCTATAATTTTAATCAAAAGTTTGTTTCTGTCATTGAAATTCTGTTATTGCTGCTTACAAACATTAAAGTCAATCAAAACATCAGTAGCTTGCAAGATCAATATTTTTAATATGTTTGCATTGCAGTGCTGCAGATTTTTGGCTAATGGATCTCACCCATATTGATTTCCATGGGAAATGTTAGTCTGATACTGAAATAATTTAAAAAAAAAAAAAAAGCCAGGGATTATTGGTTTGGAATTTTGAAGGAGATAGAAGTATAAAAATTGGTTATTGACTGAATTGCTTGGGGTGAATGAACCTTCAGCACTTGCAATAAACTTGTAGCACAGAGTCATTACTGAATACTGCATTAGTCCCTTAAACCTAAAATCAGTCAATATCCTATTATAACAATGCAAATTGTGGTGAAATAGCATAGTGAGTCATTTTCAAAGCAGCAGGATTTTCATAAGCATCTACATACATATATGGATGGATGTATTAAACCACCTCTGGGATATGCACAGCAACTGATTTTCAAACTAATTTTAAATATTTTGAGTTTATGTTGATATTAATGCAGAAGAGTTGATATGAAGTATTTTTTTAAATAAGTTTAATGACTTTATGGCTACAAAAATGAATAAAAATGCAGTAAGATATCATAAATATATACATATGTACTTGTATAAAAAAAGTACTCAATTATTGTCCCAGTTCTAAACACATGCAGGTGAGTTTGGGGTTTTTTTCCAATTTATTCTGTCTTTTGGGGGAGACATGTGAAAACTGCAAGTAGTGATTACCCTGGACCCAGACCATCCTACACCATGCCCCACACCTGTTCTGTCTGGCTTCTGCTCTTTTTATTCATCCTCTTTTTTCATAAGTATTATGATTTTGCTTACCTAGCACAATTCTCTTTTTAAACGAGGATTCTGCAAGCACAGTGGCATCATGCCTCTCTCTGATACCTGGTGAAATAAATGAGCTATCCATTCCAGAATATACACTGCATTCCCAAACAGGGACAGAATGAGTTTACCACAGTTAGAGCAAAGCTAGAATAGAAATCTTTATTCACAGTTAAGTGAAAAACATCTAAGTAAAGAGTTTCCTTTTGGTTCCTGCTTTAAAAATGCCTTGAGCCTTTGTATTTCTCTGCACTGGGGACCTGTAGCTAAAAATGGGTACTGCAATATGCAGGCTGTTGTGTGAAATATATTTTCACCTGAGCTGTATAAATATTTAAAAAATGTATACTAACACATGATGACAATTCAGTGTCTGTGATAGTATGGAAAAGAGAAATTGTATTCATGTTTTATTATTACAAAGTCATATGTGGACATTTCCTGATTTATTTTTTTTCCTAATTTTTTGCTTTTCCCACACCTAGCCAGAAATAAATTGGACTAAGTTTCAGTGGTCTGCTTGGATCAATATATTAGAAAATATGCCATGTATGGAGCTCAGCAGAAATCTGATAGAGGCAGGATCAGTAATTGGTGCTTCACTTTACCTACAGTAGTCAGACAAGAGGCAGGTTGCTGTATCCTGCTGGAGTCATGATGGACTGACACATTTTGGGAATAACTAGTAATGAAGTCTAAAATCTCTCACTAAACTTGTTAATAGGGTCTTGTCATTGACAAAGTACCTCTGTAGTTACTCTTCAAGTCACGCAGTTTCTGGATAATTAACCTCCTCCAAATTACTCAAACCGCTGAGTTAGGACAGAGAGATGTTGGTGTCAGCCCAGCCGCAGGCAGAAGGGATGATGTAACAACCTCCCTGTCCCTGCACTGCATGCAACCCTGCACCACTGTGCAGGACCAGGTTTGGGCTGATTTTGGAGCATCCTACTGATTTCACCTTGTCTGGGATAGATTTCCCTTTTCTGGTCTTTTTTAAAGTTTTTTTGTTGTTTTTTAAGTAAATACTAAAATAGCATTTCAGAATACAGCTTTCCATATTTACCAGTTCTGCAGCCCAGAATGCTGGATGTGCATCTCTATTCCATAATTTTTAAAAGATAGTAGAAGGATGAGGAGTGTTTCCTAAGAACAAAGAACTAATGGAAGATAAAATCCTCATTTGTAAAAATCGCTCTTCCTTGTAGCTTTAAACTTGTTAACGTAATTAGTAAAAAATAATATTTTTCCTTTCTTAAATATCAGAAGCAGAGATTTAATATGTGTAGGCAGGGGTAGTGAGAATAGTAAGCAGAGCTTCTGGTACTTAAAATTTCACGTTCTCTTAATGAGGAAAATAAAAGTATTTTAAAGGAAAGTAAAAATAGTATATTTCCCCACTTGTTTTTGCAGCTATTCCAACCCTTTTCAACTCAAAACAGAGAAAAATATGAAAGTTTGAGCTTTTGTACGTTAGAGCAAGCTAAACCAAGAAATCCAACAGGACTGCAACATTTTTTCTAAAACCTTTTTAAAAAAAAATGCAGTTTTTCGTATAATGTAGAAGTTGTGCATAAAAAAGAAAAAATTAACAAATGCACAGTACCATAGGAAAAGTTTAAAAGAGCCAGAATGAAGTGTAATGAAATGCTCTTGATAGTTAAAAGTCACCGTCATGAATTAAGTGGGAAGGAAAATCAGTAAGTGCATCAAAGGGCCTTTAGCAAGATCACAAGTGAGTCTGGAGCCGGAGGTGAATTTATGTGACTTGTAGAAGGACCTTAAAAGCACAGAGATGAAGAACTTCCTACCATATTCAATTCTAGCATGCATGCAGTGTTTTGCTGTCCACTCCCCTTGGTCCCCTTGGAGTGGTAATTCCAGCAGGACAGAGGTGATCCTGCAAGGTTGTAGTGTTCCTTGCCACTGAAAACAATGTTGGGTGCTGACTCTGGAGCCAGTCCAGATTTGTTGTCCCTGTGGTAACAGCTACAATTATTTTCATAATCCACCTCTGTGAAAATAAAATGTATTTATAATAATTGTTTTTGATTGGGTTTTTTTCAATACTGTGGTTTCAAAACTCAGTAAATACTTTATAAGATGATCGCACAGTTTTCCAGAGCAAGGAACCCAAACAGATAGACTGGGAAAGTTACCTGTTTTACTGGCAATGTTCATAAGGCAGGGAGCCTTTCATCAGAGCTATGAGTCTGCAGATTGGTGTTTCACACCCCAGCAAAACTTCTCAGGATCAGCTGTAACTCAGACAGGCCCAGGCAACACTATTTATGTCTGTGTCCCTTGGTTTCTCCAGACACCACTGCTGTGCAGTCCTTGCTGAGCCTCCACGAGGTGGTCCAGGAGATCGTGATGGTCAAGTTTCTGCGCCTGCAGACTTTCCTCCATCTGAGTCAGAGGCATTAAGCACATTAACATAACTTTGGCTTCTTCTGATTCAGAATAAAGAAGCAGAATGGGAAACCAGTCCACATTGGGAAGGCAGTTACGAACTGGGTTTAAACACAAGTAAACTGTCAAGGGAGTGATGGGAAGAACATAGCCTTGCATGCAGGACTGTTGAGGTAACCTGGCACAGAACCCACAGAACTCACTAAACTGAGTACAAAAATGGAGCAAATTATCAGGCTTTAGCTATGTAACTTGCCTTGATTAGTGGCCATTGTGGGGCTGAAATTTTCAGCAGTGTTGTACAGATTTAGGAGATACTGTCTTGGAAATGTTAAAAACATCACTTTTTTTGTCTTTGTTTCTAAATTCTTTGATTGCATGCCAAACTGGTCATAATAGAGGAGATCAATTTGATAACCTTGTGGTTCATTTAAAAAAGATAATACAGGGTGTGATAACTTAAGAAACACAAGCTAAATTGGAAAAGAATGCAGAACTCCTAAAACTCTTTTTTTTCACAGACCAGCAAAGCTTATTTTTTTATTTTCCCAGAGTAGAAGCATGTTCCTCAGCATGATTTGAAAGACATCTTAAATTTGTAATCTGTATATGCTACGTCTGCTACATAACCCTACTCTAGTATGCTGCCTACATGCACAGAAATACTGAACTGGCATGTCACAGCATGAAAGACTGTGGCTTTTGTTTGCAGTGTCTGTATAGTTCATTATGTTACATAGGTTCATTTATTTACATAGACTATTCTTGGAAGTTCATATATTTACCTTATCTTGCTTAGAAAAATGTTTTTGGGAAAATGACAAAAGCATGGGAAAGGTCTGCAGACACCTGTTTTGTGTCTCCAGCATTCAGGTGTGTTTGCAAACATACTTTTTTTGGTGGCAGTGCTCACATCAGGAATTTCTTGACCAATTTTTGTAAGGTTTTTTATTCAGCCAGATGGGTGGCCAGGCAGTGCTTTAACAGCATGGTTTTTAAATTATATTTTGACTGGAAATCTTTGAAGCATCTATGGACCTTGGAGAAGTCTGAATTCCAGCTTTGACATGGTTGCATCATCTTGATGATCAATACTATAGCTTTAGATAATTACTCTTTCAGGTGTCAGTAATGCAGTTTTGTTTCTGCTAGAGTGTAGGAGGTATGGCTCCCTGGTGATTGTCACTAGGTATCATCCAAACATCTTTATCATGATTTTACAATGTTTGAATCTTCTCTATGACTAGAGAAGTTAATGAGCTGATTCATCTTTTTCTTAGGGTTTATTAGGACTTCTCTTGTTAACATGGTATTACTAAAATTATGATGGAGATTAGCATGTTCTTAAGTGATGGTATTTTGAAACAAAATGTTTATGGTAGCCCCAGTTCAGGGAAGTCCTCGATGGTGCAGGAAACTGAGCACTGTTACATTATATTGAATCTAATTCAAAGCAGGCACGTATAGCATCCAGCAGGACTGATGCCTCAGTCATATACACTGAATTAATGCATGCTGGAATGTTGCATGGGTTTTTAAGCAAAATTTTTGGGTCCCTAAGCTTCAATTGTGTTTATACTTTCATATGTGCAAAATAATTAATTTGTAATAGAATTGCTAATTTTCTGCTGTGTGATATGCTGTTATGTTTTTGACAAGTCTTCTGGACAGGAAGTTTATGTGCACCAATGAATTATGAATAAAATTGATAATCTGTGTTCAGATTGGTGTTACTATTGTGAATGTAGTAAAGTACAGGAAAATATAGCACCTCCTTGACAACTGATCTATCTTATGGTCCTACCCAACAGTCAGTGTTCAGTTTGAGGCAGAAAGTGTGCAATAAAGTATAGGTATGGTATATAAGAAATTAAATACAACTTTCTGAACTTTATAGATTTTGGGAAGTTAACGGCTTCCTTTGAAAGTTAAATCAGAAATAGCATGTGGCGATTGTACTGCTGTGTTGTGTTGCAGAAATACCACCATGGGACTACACCACCATCTCATACTTCTCTTTCTCCATCCTCCACCAATTCCTCCTTTCTGTCATAATGGGGGAGAAAATGATTGCAAATGTGTTTTCTTGACCCACTACTCCATACATGTTAGCACCTAACCTTCTACAGTATCATCTGTATTTACAGTAATTATATGCATAATGTAGCATATTATTGTCTGGACTTCCTGTTCAATCAGTACAGAGCTTCTCACAAGTGCAGCTGAAAAGGGCAAACAAAATTAAAGCTTTATATACCAAAACAAGTTTGATTTTCTAAGCTCCCAGCATTCCAATGTACAGAGATTTGTTCCACCAAGTTTTGCGATGGCTTGCAGATGGGCAATGATTAATCAGAGAGCTAACTGTGAAGTAGTTTGCAATTAAACTGGAAAGCTCTGAAGCATGCTAATTGAATCAGAAAATTAGAGACACTGAACAGTAATTGGCTATTTCTTATGCAGCAGGTGCCAGGCCACTCAGCTGTGGAACAAGGTATTTAAGGCACATTAGCACTAGGAAAAATATTTCTTGATATGGAACAGTCAGATTTTCTGCTCATTTTCACCATGGATGTCAAAACACACAACTGTGATATCTAGAGCCCATAGCTCGTGTTGCAAGAGTTTGAGCAGTGGGGTCATCATGAACCTACATGTATGCAGTGTCTTGAATCAGGCTGAGGTTGGGGTACTTGAGTAACTTCCTAGCCCTTGTGGACTAGAAAATTCCTCCTTTTTCTTTTTTTAAAAAGTAAACAGAGAACGGGGCTTTTAATGGCATCAGTCCAGGTCATAGGCCAATGGCCACTTCGAGACTGTAGGGAGATCAACTCAGTATCTGGGGAACCATCTCCATAAACTGGGGTGATGTTTGCTTATCTACTGCCAAAGTAGTTGGAGGTCTTCCCTTGGAAAAGTGATGGATGGACGCTAGGTAACACTGTCATGTTTTTTCACTACACCATTCTTCTTCTCAGTCTTTGCTGAGGAAAAAATTCCCTTTTTTTTCTGTTTGCCCTTACGAGTGTGGAGATTAGTGGAGTGTGGACTACTGACAATCTGTGAATTGATTTAATGAAGCACCTTCACTTTTTCATTTTTCTGCAGATTTAAAAAACTGAATGTTTCTAGTTGAATATTAGTTGAGGGCATCAACAATATAAATCTAATACTGCTGTGAGCTTAAGAGATGCGTAACACCAATTCATATCATGTCTCAGCATGAGTTTATATCTTCTAATTAGTACCACCATTTTATAGAGAGCACATGCAATGAAAGTTTGTTTGCCATGCCAACAGGGACTGAAGCACATACAGTAGTTTTGCTATAGTAGAATGATGGTGCAGTATGAGCACAAACAACTTATAGCCTGAGCAGTAGGTAACCAGAAATGAGTGAGATTTAATAAATGTAATGGTGAAGAGTTTTTACAGAGATATAACCATTTTCAAATTAGGCTGGGTGGGGCGCATGATTTCTTTCATCTCAACTAATTAGAGCTTGGTATGCTTATTAGTGAATAAAAAAGAAAGTATTAAAATACAAATGTACTGCATCATATTACTCTGGTATCAAGAAGCAGAATATTACAATATTCAAATGCTAATCATATAACTTAGCAGATGACTGAAGAAAGTAGTGTATTTGAACTGAGACATAAATTATAAATTGTAAACAGTGCATAGGGGATATGTTATAACTGTGTCTCATTTAAATTAAGGCAGGAAGTTTTCTCTGAAGCAGATTATGTGCCTTCATTAAGTTTTAAAGTATCTTCTATAATGTTTTATTAAGATCACTTGGCACAGTGTTTCCCAAACTGGATGTTAGCAATATGTACTGGTGGAAATGGTCACAGTGGTAGAGGTGGCTCAGGTGCATTGCTGCACTCCGCTGCTCTTAACAGCGTGCTTCCAAGTGCTAGTGCACATACACCAGTGTCTTTTCCATGTAATTCCCCTCCTCAAAAGTCCTCATGCCTTTGCTCTCTGTACTTGAAAGCAGCTCCAAAACATTTACATGATCAATGTTTATTGCTGGAGGGATAAAGTTTTCTCTTCCATGGACAAGTGAGAACATATTGATCATTTTATTCTATCTGCTATTTCTAAATTCAATATACCTCTGGAGTCAATAAGTGAGATCGAGAGCATATTCTTTTTTTTGTGTAGCTTGTTCTCAAGATCCAAGATACATTTTTGATTAATCACGAATGCTCTGAGGTCATGGAAAGCAAATGTGTTTGTGGAGTGTCAGCTGATGCTGTCAGATAAATGTCTTAAGCTTAGCCAGGGTTCGTGCCCCAGCTTTAGGCTGTGCCAAACGTCTCCCCTTGTTGAGGCAGATAACAGCTACACTGGAGGGGACTGAGCTGTTTGCTCACTGAAAGGGCTGACCTTGCCACATGAGGCTGGAGTCAGGTGAAAAAAACACCAGCGATGTTTTAATTGAAACTCTTAAAATACTTTGTGCATTTTACCCATCTTGAATGTAAATGATATCTGCATTCCCCCTTCTTGCACTGGGGTCTGTCTGTTCAGCTTTTCCAGTGTCTACCTGGCCACTTGGTCCCATGGCTGCAAGCCTCCTTTGTTAAACTCTGCATTTGCAGAAGATTTCTGACAAAGTATTTTCACACAGGGCCCAAACAGAAAAGAAGCTCTGCCAGCAAAACTAAACATTTTTAGGGACAGTTCACATTGTGGTTCCTAGATTCTCCCGTAATCTTGAGGTAGTGGCCTGGAGAGGGTGGTGCATGATTAGTGGTGCCTCCCCTCATCCACAGCAGGCTTTTAGCTTCACCTTTAGCTCGTCCATGATGGTTGGTCCTCTATAACTAGTTGTCAGCCACAGACAGAAGCAGCGACATGATTGCAAAGGCAACGCATGGGACGCATGAAGGAAGCCTGGTTTGTAGCACAGAAGGCAAAAAGATGGATCATATGGTGGTGCATAAATAAGTGAAAACTCACAGGACTACTTGGGGGCATTTGTTACAAACCACCTCAAGTCAGTGCTTTTGCTCCCTTCCATTTCCCCAAAAACATGTTTGTTCTTTGCTCCAAAGATTATGTTCCACTTTCCTCTCAAGAAGTTCATACTGTCATGGGTAAATCATCAGGGCTAATTAGACACAATAAAGCTGCAAAAAGTTTTTTAAAAAAAGATGCAACGCATCTGTCATGAACTCCCACCAGACCTCTTGGAAATGAGATATTTTTAATATTTTATGCTGAACACAAAATATCTTGAGGAAATGGTTTTATATTCTGTACCAAAACAAAACCTTCAGTGTCAAACAAGTAATAATGCCTAAGAAGCCCTTTAGATGCCAGTATTTTGAATTTCTCCATTCCTAAAATAGAAATTTCATTTTAATATGTATTTAAATTTCATTTTAAATGTACTCACTATGGAAAAAAAAATTCAGGGGGTAATAAAGAAAGTGGAATGTATGTTGGGATTTATTTGAAGCCTGGAGTGCACTCTGATACAAGAACAGACATTAATAATATTTTTACTACTGGTCTTACAAACAGATTTTTTTTAATGAGATGTTTTCAGCTAACATCTAAATAAAAATAAATGTAAATATTTTTCACTTTGAACTAATTTTAAATAAATTGCTGTCTGATTTTGTCTCACAAATAACTTTGTCTTTTTTAAAACAATATTTAATATGGAGCTTTAAATCATGTTCTCTGTGGTCTCCTAGTAAGTTATTAATAGTTAAATGTTTGTGTTTTGCATAATTTGTCTATACAGGAGGGAGAGATTATGCATGTGAGAAACATAGATTTGAATACTTTGAATGGCTAAAAGTTGAGCAAATTCCTATTTCATGTGTATTCTTGGTGGCAGGTCACAGATTAATAAAATAAAATTACGAATAAAATTAGTAGAATTACTTACCTGAGTGACAGGAAAATGCACTTAATCAAATTCCATGAATCCCAATAAAGTTCCAAGTGATTCATCTAAATACTTAGTCTGAGACGTTCTTTAAATAGATCAGTAATCCTTATTAAAAAGAGAAACATATCCAGTTTGGCACATCTGCAAGTCTTTCTGTATGATGACCTTGTTATTCCTGACATGCAAAAATATATCTCTTTTCCAAGATGAAGTTTGCATGCAACATTTCTGCAGCATTTTTCATCTTGGACAGCCACTAGCTGCAGTTGGTCCCTGTGTGTGTTTTCAGCTCCACTACTCTCCACTACTTCTCAGGAGTTCAAGTGCCATCGCTGTGTAGATACACTGTGTGAAGAAAGGGCTCAGCAGTAGGTTCAGCACATGCAGAGAAGGTCTGCATGCTGCAGAAGTGAACCTGAGCAGGTCATAATAGCTGCAGTGAAACGGGAGCATTTTACACTGCTGAAATCATGGTGGGCATTTATGTCAGCTCTGAGGGGAAAAAACTGGATATAAAAATTTGTATCTTTTTGTTGATATGTTATTTTTATATATGTGACTATCCTCAGCTCAGCTGGAAAGGCAGGGTGGAAAAGGTGGATGAGGAAATAAAGTTATTGACAGAAGTAATCAAAGAAACAACAGAAGTCTTTGTCAGCAAATTTATCAGTACAGTTGTGCTAAAGGTCTCCTGCAAACATTTTATTGACCCAGGTACTGCCTCAAGTTATTCCTTACAGGAATACAGCATTACTTTGCATATATAATGTTTGGATTAACCCATCCAAGTTACAAATAGCACTCTCCTCTATTGTTTTTTCCTATTAGTCCTGTCCTACTTCTTTCTGGTTTGTGAGTTGTTCAACTGAGTGCTGAATCAGACCATAGCTGGCTAATAGTAGCAGAGATGATGTTAAAATGTAAATGGTTTTGGCAGTCATATACCACAAGTGAGTTTGTCACTGGTGGAAGCAGGTTTCTTCAGCCTCAGAGGATAACTCAGAAGCCCTTTTGTCTGTTTGCATATTATAGGGTTTCTCCAAGGAGCAGTTGCATTAAATGGGGTTGGTCCATGAGCTGAGTTCTGCCTGAAGGATGTGCTTGTACTCTGGGCAGGGTGGTGCTGAGGTCCTCTGGCTTCTCCCAGACTTGTTCAGAATGTATATTCCTACTATTACATTTATAAATTTTTATTGGAGGACTGTGTGATTAAGGAAGTTGCTGAGTTTCACAGACAGCACTCACCTGCTCTGTCTTTTAATAATGTAAGTTTGGATGCCATCTCATTGCCCTTGCATCTTGAATTTTATAATTGGATTCCCTTGCAAACCAAGTTAATTCAGTCCACTGCTGGATTTTAATTAGACATTAAGAGAAAATAAGACAATGTCACTTGTAGTCAGAATATGGCCTTAGTGTATCTAACATGGGAATGTGTATTTGTGTATTAGCCCCTCAGCACGGGCGAGAGATATTTGCTACATCTAAACTTCATGAGAAAGGCTGGCCATCTTCTAGATAAAAAAGAAACTTAATAATGCTAATGAGGGAGCTTGGAAACTGTAGCATATTGCTGTGCTCCAGCATCACAGATAAACATCAGTGAAATCGTATTTGCAAAGGAGGTGTCTGGTTTGTTCAGCATAAATGTAAGGCGTCTACCTCTTTCTTCCCACAGAGGGTCTGGGCTCTCTGAGACAGGCTCTGCTTTTCTGCTAAAGGAAAAAAGGCAAGGTACACCTTCCCTTCAACTAGTCAAGGCAAGGCAAAGCAAGAACATACATTCAAAGGATGGAAATACAAATCCATACAGTTGTGCAGCTGGAGAAGGGCAACAGTACCTTTCGCCTCTAAATGTGCATGCCAAGAAGGGCCATCAGTATTTAATCTATCCTGGCTGTGAAAACAAAATGTCATCCTTCTTTCTTGTTTCTGTTTTCCATCTCTGCTCAGTACAAGTTTTTGTAGGCTTCTATAGCTGCCTCCAAAAGGCATTTCTGGACAGGACCAACAAAATGGGGTAAGCTACCAAAACAGGTGTCCACAGTGATGTGTTGATGGTGAAAAGCTGGTGATCATGTTTTTCCAACAGTTTTCAACTGATTTTATTAAGGGAAGCCACTGAGTGTTAGGCAGAGTTTCATGATGCCTGCTCCAGCTTGGCAGTACTACATGCACTGTGTCTGCCCTGATGTCCTGGGTTGCAGTATATTCTATCACCATCCTCATGTACTGTTGAAACCAGGTGAGGCAGTGCTCCCTGCCTCCCCCCCCCCCCCCGGGCTACCTTCTGTTAATGGGCCCATCAATGCCCTGCCCCATGACTCATAGATAACTTCCCCCTGTATTGTCCCCTGTTAATGGGCCCACCACTGCCTTGCTGCATGACTCAGAGATAACTTCCTCCTGGACTGTTTTCTGTTAATGGCTCATCAAGGCCTTATCTCATGACTCACCATCCCATTGTGAGATGCTCCTCCCCGAGGGAGGAGCCAAGCATTCCATACTGGATATAAGCTGAGAATTCGAACACCACGGCAGCCCTTACCTACGGGACTTCCAGAGGACAGGAGCTACTGCTGGACTTTCAGCTGAAGACCAGACCCCCTTTCTTCCAGAGGATCACGCTTCAACAAGACCACCTCATCTGGACGACTACCATCACCCTAACAGGGTTCCAGGCTGTATTCTGACTCTGTCAGTGTTTTTGATATTATTGCATTTATTCTTTTTATCATTTTCCTATTAAATTATAATTCTGACTTGCGATCTCTCACTGGTTTGATTTCAAACTAGTACACCTGACCTTGGCATGGCCCTTTCAATATATTTGGCAGTATGGGTACTTCCCTGAAAACTGGTAACTGTAGGTTCTGTAAACACAATGCAAAGTCCTCCCATATCCTGAAATCTGGAAAACAAGAAAGCCACAAAACACCACTGTATGGTGTGCTGAGTGTTTGGAAAAAGGACCAGCAGCCTAATTACTCTCATTCTTTGCATGCATTTCAGCAAAGGAGAGCTTTATTGAGGAACTAGCAGGAAGTTCATCAAGTGGGTCTGCAGAAGTTTATGGAAAAAGATTGCAGAAGTTAACACTTAACTTTCACTTGGATGAGTTGACTGCAGCTTGAAATGAGATTGAGCAGGAGATAGGAAGCTCACATATGTGTGAGCTAGTAAATAAAAGTGCCTGAGTACAGCCCTTGTGGCTGCCTCTGCTTTTGTGCTCCTCACAAAACGGTTGGTGCACCTGTGCTCGTGCCCAAGGGACACTCTTTGTGCACAGTTCTGGAGTGAGGATTTCCCCAGGTCTGTTCTCCAGAGTCAGCTGGATGCTATCACTCTGTTTCAGGGCTGGGGAGAGTTTAGTTTGAGGACAGGCACAGGTCATTCACTGCCAGCTGAATGCAGTGCTCAACAATGTTCTTCTTTGTGTTAAATTTATCAGCATAAATTAAGTCTGTGAACTCTGAAAGTGAAAAAAAATTCCATGAGACATGATCAAGAAAGCAGAGCTGAAGAAAGAACCAAGTTGAAGAGTGCATGGTTGAAGCCCTGAAATATGAAGAAAGATCTTTACAGTCACATTCAGGAGGAATATATGCAGGGAAGGGGTTCATTGTCAGAACAGTGAAAAGAGAGCACTGTGACTGTGGTCTAGTCAGTGAGCCTGGGCATCAGTGCTGGCTTTAAAAAATCAGGTGAGAATGGTGTTAAGGGTGTTACACAGGATTTACACAACACTGGCAGACAAAATGAGCCAAGTACAAGTACCAGAAAACAGAGAGAATAAGATTTCATGTCAATGAGAAGACCCTGCATTTTATATTGGATTTTTACCTTTGTTATCAATGACCATTAAGGATATATATTTAGAAACATAAATGCAACTTTTTCAAAGATTAATTTCTTACTATGCTTATGTAAATTTTACAAGTTGATTAAGTCTTTGTAGTTGTTTTGGCTCATAGCAACATCTTTATCAACAGCGTAATTCATACTGTAGCACTTAGTATGACACTAGAGAGAAGTATCACTTTATTTCTTAGAACTAATTTGCTTCACTATGTAGCTCAAAAATCATTGACATCCAATCAATTTGTGCTCAAAGAAAATGCACCATGCTAATAAACTCAGATCTGATATTAGCTGTATTGCTATTAAGCAAGTGCATACCCAACCCATATAATTTTAAAACTGTATATCACAATGTAAATGCTGGAACAATGAGATTCAGTAGTGAGGCAGGCCTGTTTTGTCCATCAGGTACATGGCTATCTTATGGAAATTGTTTTGGAAATGTGGAATCCATTCTTGAACTATATCAGTATTCTCACACATTCTAGGAAGGAAAGTGTGCTATAAACTTCCTCACAAATTAATATGGTTTTGGGTAAGTGTTAAACAAAAGACAGGTTGGTAACAACCAAAGAAATGATGGAATTGTAAAAACCAGAAAATGTACTTGGGGTTAAAAGAAGAAAAACATTAAGTTTTATTTCACATTTCAAGTTCAGCAAAGGCAAAATATGGCATCAGTAACTGTAGTAATGTATTTTTTCTTATTTTAAATAGTTTTAAATATTACATGTTTGTTTGGTGCCTACCGTTATAAAGAGCTGCTTGGAGGATGGGCAGTGATGGCAGCTTCATCGCTACCTTTGTAATCTGTCCTGGCCCCTCCAAGCAAATGTTAGCACAAGTGACAGAAATGGAGACAAGAGCGTGATGGATGAGGCTTAGGGAAATAGCACCAATGGTAGTGTGGAAAAAGAACGAGGAAGGAAAATGTCTTTCTGAAATCAGCTGCAAGCAAGAGCTGCTTCCTCCAGAAAGCCTTCCACAGCAGTCTACCAGAGGAGGGACCTAATCTGCTGATGCTGAGAAAGGGGCATTGGAGTACTGGGTGACCAAACTTCTGATATTTAATTCAAGATTTTCACTGACGGCAGTCTGCATCATCCTTTCCATTTTAAGAATGCAGAGAAAAATCTCTGCAGTAGCAGCGTGGATATTACAGAGCACAAAAACTTAAGTTTTCAGAAATAGGCATGTATAAAATGCCAAATCTAGCAATAAAACATCTGTCTTTGTTGTATAGCAGTATGAGGCTTGCAGTGGTTTAAACTACAGAAATGCCTTTGAGATCTTGACTATTCAACAGAACTGTGCTGTACTGTGCTTCACTGCTTTTCACTGTGGGAAAGAGAGTATGAGTGGTGCCTATGGACCGATAAAAGTTCCTCTTCATAATGAGATATAAGATGGAGGCAAGCACTGCTTTATCTTTACAGATTACTTTCACAATGCAATGTTTTAGGCTAATTTTTATCACAAATAAAGTTTATGGATTATTTTATGTTTTATTACATTCCCATGTCCACTGTCTTTCAAGCTCAAGACAATCTGCATATGTTTTCAAAAGGCAGCTGCAGGAAAGTGGAAATGAGACCTGAGGCATTGCAAGATTTGTACCTTATTAAAATGTAGGCTGAATACTTACAGATACCCACTCACATATCTTGTATAATCTTCTATCGGGATTGTATCTTGGCTTCAGTTTGTATGACATTGCATGTTTTGAATAGGACAAAGGCTCACTGCTGCTGTCAGTCCTATTTCAAGCCCAGTATTTATCTGCTTCTTTACGGATGCCATTTTTTATCTGGCATCCAGAAGAGCATACCTCTGCCAACACACCATTTCCCAATACATCATTCTTTGGCTTGCATGATTTCTGGAGAGACAAGCTCAAACCTGGATGCTTTTCCTCGCTGTGGTAGAGAAAAGGGATGTCTCTGGTGCCTGCTCTGACAAGAAAGTTGATTCATGTGTAAATTACCGGTTGCCCTTTATTTGCTTGGTCCATGGAGACACACACAGATAAAAGGCTCGGTGGGTCAGAGCTGAGTGTGTGCTGGTTTCTCCCATGGCCATGATGACAGGGTTAGGGCTGTTGTCAAAGATTATCAGACAGGCTCTGATGTCTTATCATTATTTACTTTCAGGGTGATACATAAGAATAAAATTTGGCACACGGGAGCCTTTTACAGCATTTCAGCTGAGTGCATTTTCAGGTGCATAATGTCGTCACCATCAGCTTTCAAGATCAGGAGTTCTGCACATCTGTCTTTATACTGAAATGCTTTGCTTTAAACACCTCTTATATATAGAGGGGGAGTGTGCCCCAGGCTTCTTCAGCCCTCTGCAGGAAAAAAAAAAAAAAAAAAAAAAGTATTATCTGAGCAAAATCACTTCTAAAATTGTATATGAAAAAGTAACAGAGGGAAGGTTGCAGTAATTTTGAAGTGAAGCCCCTTTAGAGTGTGATTTTGCATGCTTGTAATTCCCAGTCACGGCATTGAACAACTCTCAAATACTTGCAACACCCCGTGTTGTGTCTCATTTAATAACATAGTTATAATATATTTGTCTACTTTACAACTGTATTTGTATTGGCATATAAAGTGTGCAGCAGCTGGGAGCTGTGTGGGGGTGGCAGAAAGTTATTTGATCTACAAAATCAGTTACTTGTCACTCAGTTGCCTTTCACTGAAGCATAATAAAGAATCATTATGGGCCTATTAGGCAGTGCTGATGTAAATGCATTTTATGTGCCATTTTCAGATCAACAGTTAACCACACAAAAGTAAAGTTGTTAAGTACATCCTTCTTTGTTTAAGAAGGCAAATCATAAATCAGGCAGAATATTAAGCTTATGAAATGTAAATTTGAGACCCCAAGGGTTTTATCTATTAGGTCAGCTTCAGATTAGGCATCAGGCCTATCCTTCGCTTCAATAGCCAGTAGACAAAGTCATCTGTGCTAGCTTTCTACTTTTGTGACAGTGTTATGAATGCCTCTTAAAAGGTTTTTGTGGGGGGAAAAAAGCAAACCTTTTAATATATTTAAAAAACCCTAGAAATTAAATGGCTCAGACTGGATTAGGAGAGTGAGGGTTTAACTTGTTGCGCATGCATTTTATATCTCCCATGAGAATTCTTTTCTTCTTCATTGTTATTAATGATATCCCATTTTTGTGTATAATATTGATGCTACTGGAATCACTTAACAGCTTTATTTGCCAGACAGAACCTGTCTAAAAAAAGAAAGTTGTTAATGCTAATATTTTGAAATTCTCCTCACATCCCTTGTTACTCTTTTAGTTACTGAAATTGCATTTTGAAAATCCCCACATTTTCAGAATCTGAGTTTCTTCTCAATCTTATTGATGAAGTTTGAAGCAAATGTTTTCAAAGCTGTCTATCTGTACAAAAGTGCGAGTTTTGGCTCCTTTAATGGATTACCAAGGCCAGAGATAAAAAGGAAATTTGGAATATGGTAAAAGGCTATAGTTCACAATCTCATTTTGCCTTCTTCTGCACAAATTTCCTGTTCATTTTATTGGTCCATCCAGGCATCTCTGGTGCCTGCTGCATATTTGATGGTGAAACACAAGAAAGAAATGGATGTTGTGCATCCTAGCATGTGTACGGCATCTGGGAAAGGAAAGGTTTGGTAACTTGGTTCAACAGTTTAGTTGATAATACCCAAAATGGGCTGCTTTGGGGAAATGGCAGGGTACATCAAGGTAGTAGTTCATGTGGAGTGTTTGGTACTAGGAGATAGCAGGTAATGGAGATAGCAGTGAAGGCTACAGTTTGAATAAGTCCTGATTTAATTGGATTGATAAAAGCTGTGTTCTTAGCTGCAAGCCTACCTAGATGTACAGTATCCTTAGTTCTAGTGTGATGTAGCCTTATCAGTATAAAAACACATTTTCTTATAGGTATGTTGGTAACCCAGTTTAAGAAAAAAACAGGAGAGTTAGTGGAAGGATTTTTTTTTTTTTTCAGTAATATCAATATGTTTGTATAGTAACAGAACTGAAATATTTGGCAGTTCTGTAAGTATACAAATATGCTTCATGTATGTAAGTATGGAGCCTAGTACACAAATACACCATTTCCTTAATATAAGCACCAACATTCTGTGGCAAATTTCCTAAAAATATATTTTATATGTCTGTGAGGATATTTATGAGATATAATTACATGACAAAAATATTTGAAGGTAGTGAACAGATTTGTTTATACACATAGCCTTTTACTTACCAGGATAGCTGATCTCAAACGTGGAATTCTTACTTACATTGTGCCATAAACATGCAAACATATGTGTTCTTATACATACAGAATTATATGTAACAACAAAGAGCAAAATATCAGTGCTAAAACCAAACCTTTACTGCTTTACTCAGTCTACAGCATACATGGACACTGTGTGTTAAAACACGGTACAGATGAATAAATGCTGCAGTGCTATTGGCCAGGTGTGTGACTTCTTTGAGGGTGATCCTACATTGTCTTTATCTTGTGAAACCAGGTCGTGTTTGATGTAAAGCTTAAAGTGAAGCAGGTTTTCAGGTGCTTAGTGTGCATTTGTGCCTGAGAACTGCATATGCAACGACTGGTTTGTGTTTGCCGGTGTTGTCATTTACGAGCACAGATCAGTTAACATGTTACAAATTATGTATGCACTTAAACTGAGCGACATTTGAAAACTTGCATGCTATTTGCATGATATCTGATCTTACTGAATCAGGTCCTGCCACCCAGAAGCAAGCAAGGAGGGTTATAGAACTGATGTGACTTTAGGGAACATTCCCCATTGAGCACAGGATGATTGTGAAGAAGAAAGCTGGCTTCACACCATTTTGTGCTTTCTGACATGTATCATTAATTGAAGGCAAATGAGTCTTGTGCAGCCACACACTTCTAAGAAGCCTTGTTTCACTTTCATGCAACTTAAAGGCACGAAAGAGTTTTATTGTTTATTATTACTTAGGTCAGGCACAAAAGCAACAAAAAAAACTAAGGTAAAGTAATGAAGTCAGTATAACCGTAATTCTCATAGCTGTGTATCTCACTGTTTTCTGGATTATTTTGCAAATAATAAATCAAATTCTTCCTCAAGGTGACATGTCAGTAATTTCAAATTTGATTTGCTTTATATGAAGGATGTTGGTACATTTCTGCATGAATCTTTGGTAGCTCAGCATTAACAACCTTAACCCTTACAATGACCCTTTGTGACAGTGTGGCACACTGAAATCATGTTAAGCTGCTTGCTTCTATAAAATCACGGAGATTCTGGTTGGGGTATGGTTGAGCAAATTTGACTTTGGCCTGGTCCTCCTAAAAGAATCTGAGACATAATAGTAATAATAACTGTTCAAGAATTTTGGTGGGTTTATTTTTTTTATGTTGTAAAAGAAAATAGATGAGTGTGGAGGGGAATATCCACATCATGCAGTATGATGACCCATAACTTCAAGCTTCCAGGTGATGGGAGACAAATCTCAAGTGATCCATAGGACATTTGGGCCCTAGATTTGTGAACCACATCATGTTTAAGGAAAGGGAAGAGCAGTGGTTTTAAGCACTGCTACATGATGTGCTGTATTTTTTTGTTGATGGGGCTTTGTGAAAGTGCCAGATTTTCATCATTTCATAGTTAAAGCTTTTTACAAATTCATAACTCAAACATTCCTCTTAGCAGAAATGCCACAGCAGAAATTTATGTTGCTGCTTGCACAATGATCTATCTTTATTTTCTTTTAAGAGGCTGTAAGGGGGCCTGTGTGGATTGAAAAGCTGGCAATTTCATGAAATGAAACACTTTTTTTTCCAGGTATTTATCTTTAAAAGTGAAAAGCTCAATTATTTTAGTGGTTTTTTTTTTTATTCTGGCTTCAGAGTCTTCACACTCTTATTCCTATTCTTTATCCACATTAAGTAAAGATGGTCTTAAATCATCATATATATCATAAGCCCTTTAAAGAAAACTCACTATTACCTGCCTTCTCCCTGAAAAGCCTGCCCATTAGTCTTCTATGCTTAATGACAGCACTTCAATTTTGGAGGTAGATATTTTGAAGAGGAAGAATTTGAGAAACCCAAAAGCATCAGTAAAGCCCAGTAAATGCTGTTCAACAAACTAATTCATGTCTTACGCACATTTGACATTCTATAATGGGTTAGCTGCTGAGTTTCTCACTTTAGAGAGTTAAGCAGATGGGATATTGCTGTTTTAAGAAACAAATGTTTGTGCTAGTGCCCAGTTTGCATTCAAGAGAAAGGATTAGAAGCGTTCTTGTCCTGAAAATCTGATGAATAATTGGAAAGTTTTGACCAAATAACTGAGGCTGATGCACACAGTAGCACTGACTGCTAAGGCATCTGCACATAGGCCCTGTTGAAAGAGACAGCATTTTCCTTCCCTGTTGTCTCAGGAAATTTAAAAGATACTGGTAAATGCACAGGTTAAGAGTCTGGTGGAATAAATTGAGGTGCTATAACATTATGCCTTTTCAGAGCCACTGAGAACTGGGATTTTTGCATTAGCAGTTTGTGTTCTGCAAAGAGCCAAGGCAGAGCATCCTGTGGTGCTAAGCAAAAAATCCTGCTGAGAGTATGTATAGCAACATCTGTCATTGCCAAGCCCAGGATGGATGTTATGATATGGCACTAGTAAACAGAGCAACAAACAATAGTTGGTAAAAGATATTGGACCATAAAACATGGATAAGAGTGTGCAACTTGTGTAGTGTTATTGAAATGGTAACATGTTGCATGAGCAGTGTAATTGCCGTAAATACGCTACTGAACATGAATGTTTATAAGGTGATTTTCTCTTCAGCCATATTAATGCTTTCATAATTTGCCTAGCTTGTTACATATTTCATATGAGTATTAGGTTGCTGCTTTTGAAATGGAGCCTTCTATGACTTGACTGGACTCAGCAGATGTCCTCTATTTGAAACTGATCAATTAAATTGTTTGAGGAGGTAACAGATTCTGCTTGCTGCAGAGCAGCCTGTGGCTCAGTCATCCTTCCTTTTTATCTCATTCAAAGAATACTGTCATATTAGCACAGAAATGTATGTACTAGCAGCTGACACAAGAAACCATGCATGGCTGTCATTCCAAAATAAGTAACTCATATATGTCCTAGCATCATGTATCATTCAAAGTTAAAATTTGGATTGCATTGTTCTTTTCTGTACGATACTTATTAAAACTGCCATTGCTAATACTAAATCTGCCATTTATGATCTTTTGCATGATTCTTCATACAGTTTTTTCATTTGTTCATTATGTTTATCACTCTTCTTTTAACCAAATGTCAAAAAAGAAAAAGTAATTTTTATATAAAGCCACAGAAGCAAACTTCAGGGATGTTTCACACATCACAAACACATGTGATGTCATTACAGAATAATATTCTTTTAGTGACCAGCCATTCTTAGCTCCAACAATGAATGAAGCATTCATGTTTTTAATTTATTTACATTGCAGTGAAAGACCAGCTGAAGCACATGCTAGAGCAAATGATGACAAGATAGAAACATTTTGTGCTTCACACTTTCATGACCTACTTGTGTTGTGTCCTTCTAAGGCAATTTGTCCCCTGCAGTGACTGCAGCTCTGCAGATCATTTCTTGTACCACTAGATTTTCAAAACCACAGGGCTTGTGCATCCCCAGACCAAGCCAACATGTGATGTCCCTTGGAATTGCTACATTCAGTCCCATTACCAGTGTTACTTAGCTCCTCTCGTAGATTAGATGCTAATGCATCTGAGATTTTTGGTGGACCATGGATCACCCTAAGAAAACATTGCAGGTAGGCTTGCAAAGCAATTATTTTGGCTTTGAACAAGGTTTGTTTTGAACAGGTAGGAAAACAGAATAACAGACTGCTATGAAACAAGTCACCTCACATGTTTGCAGGAGGGGATCCTCTTGGATCTCATGATATCCTCAAGGGACTCATGATATCTTCAAATTACTCTTAGTCATCATCTCAGGAAAGAATGAAATAATAGAAACATAAAGCTTTCAGTTGCCCTGTTGTGTAGCTGTCAGTTTCCTTCTTGTGTGTCTCATCTATTTTGCCATAGCAAACCATTATTTCTATATTATTTCTTATTTTTTACTGTGATCACAACTACATAATGCAACTACACATTCAGGTTAAAATAGCAGTTACCATGAGGTAGATTAAGATAAAGATATAAGACTGACCATTAGGGGAAGCTTTTCTCTTCTTTGGCTACTGGGAGTTTAGGTGACATGGAAAGTTTGAATGTAAGAAACCACATGAGCCATGTCTTTCCACCAGCAAAGATAAGAGACTCAGCTCAGCTATGAGCTGCTTGCAGTGAGACTCCTGTCTATAGATGCTCAAAAAATCCTCCTTTTTCTGGAGGCTCTGTAAAGTTTTTTTCCATTAATGAGATTAATTCTTTATTGATACTTTTTAAAATAGCCTTTAGTTTTTACTTTAAATACCTGAGGGTTTTTATCCAAACACTTAAAATTTATTTCATTGGCCATGTAATAGCCAATATCCATGTCACAACAATGTATTACAGGAGTTTCCCATATCCAAACTGTCTTACATTCTCCTTCATTCACTCATTGTAACTGCATTGAAATGAAGTTATTTTACATTTTGTTGCAAAAGCCTCAACTGTTTGGACCAGTTCTCCCTACTCCTAGGCAATAGCTGCAGGTCAGCAGAGGCATCTGGTGGAAAAATGCACAAGTGATCCTCAAGGGCAGCATAACACTCTCTGCAAGGTCAACACAAGCTATGCCAGAGAGGCACCAGTAAGCACCATCCCCCTCAGTTTTGCCTGAACCATTTTGACACTGACTAAACTGAATGTCCTTAATTTGTCCCTTCAGCATGCATGCTTCAAATATTCTCCTAACACAGTTTTCTGTGTGTAATTTATTTTCTTCAACCACAATAAGACTTGGAAAGGCAATTTTATCATGTGATGTTCTGTGGCTGCAGGTCAGTTGCAGAGGTGGAGATGTCAGACATGGAGTTTGAGCTCAGACACATGGACTTGGTGAAGCGAGGTAAAGGTGCTGAGACTATTATTGCAGTAGACTGTCACCTTCTCAGTGACCCACAGCCAAGGGAGAGTGAAGCACTGGCAGTTTTGTCTTTGCCTGGAGAGACCAAGTCTCCCATAAGTCAGCTCTTACCTAGTTCAGAATGTCATGTCCCACTGTGCCTCTCCTCCCCTCCATGTCTGCTAACCCATCCTTGCTGTCTGCTGTCCCTCAGGTCTGCCTCCTAACTTCTTATTAGTTCCCTGCTTTTCAAGGACTTTCCTTCTTCTGTAGAGGTCTTCCCTTCACCTTCCTTGGTGTTCTTATGCCATGTCTCTTTGATCTTTTTACACAGTCAATCTCATATATTCACTCATCTATCTGCTCCCAGGGACTAGTTCTCCTCTCTATTTATATTAGGCTGCTTTCTTCCCCTCTCCCCTTTATCTGCTTGCATTTGGAGCCAAGGACAGAGTGCTGCCTGCACTTAGTTCCTGTGCCTGATGCCACATTAAACTGCAACATCTAGAAGCAGCAGTGGCAAAAAGAAGTCTGGTTTAGCCCTGTCCACTCTGGGCAGACAGCATGTTCAGGGGAATCTTTGGCCACTTAGACTTCCAGATTATGGAGAATCTGTGCTGAGAATATGCAGATGATTTTTTTCGAAGGCTTGTGACTAAGCAAAAAGCTGGCTGTTTTTTCATGGGAACTGCAAAAGGACAACAGGGACCTTACCTTCCAAATTTCAAACTGTGAAGAATAGAGACACAGGAGCTGCTCAGCAAAATTCTTTTAAGACTTTTTTTATTTTCTTGTTTGTTTCATTTTTTATTCCTCCCAGCAGGGCCAAAATATGTTTTCCCTCAATCTTATTTCCTGAAGTGACTAAATCCTCTCACTTGAAACATAAAAACATAATAATAATCAGCCTAAGGCAGAGACAGAGCATGGGAATTTTCATCCCAAATACTTAGCTTGGCAAAATTTATAAACAACTGAAAACATGCTCTTATAAAGGGAACTACTGAGATCCCAAACTACAGAGGACTTGCGTTATACACAAAAGTCAGAGAAAAATCCCTCTGTGATCCATTTGGGATGTGAAACTCAATTAAAAAGAATCTGCTTTTCATATTTCAGAAATCCATCTTAAGTAATGGATGTCATAAGGAAACATTTGATTTCAGCACTTCTCAGGTCATACCAAAGCTCTTGCAACTAGTTGATTTGTTAAGTATGTCACAGATTTATTTTATTAGTTTTGCTGTGGGATTTGGTGAGGTTTTTACTGAATCTCTTCTGTTGTGAAACATAATTTAAGTACTTACATGCACTTTAGAAGTACAGCCCAGTCAGCATTGTGCAAGTTGAGCAGTAGGATTCCTTCAATGCACATCCTTAGTACCTACTGGGCATAAAATATGAAAATTAATGATAGACGAGGTTATGCTTAATTTAGACCTAGTAGCAAACTTATTTCCTATTAGCTTACTTGCACCTAGGCTTATAGGACAAATCCTGATGCTTCCACCTATTGCCGTGTTGTAGATGGGACACATTTCCACCACAAGTGGATTTACATGCCCCATTTCTCTTCCAGTGAAGGAGCAGGAGCACCTTGTCAGTTTGCAGCATGGGGCAGGGTGTCCTTCACACCAAGGCTCCATGAAGGTTTCTGCAGCTGCAGAAGGCAGGACCTTGGTGAGCAAGCTTCTCTGCTCCTCTTGCAGCTGCAGAGGAGCTGCTGTTGAGTCCTGTTTTGCAGAAGACATTTTGGCCTGGAAGCAGGTTTGCCTTGGCGTGTGAGTTCTTTGCAATAAAAAAGCAGTAAATCCTCTTGACCACATCCTTTCCCTCACAGACCTTTCCTACCCATTCTCCCATGGCAGATGCCAAGATGCACAGACCTCAACATGGAATGAAGTTTCCTGAGCTGC
This sequence comes from Parus major, assembly GCF_001522545.3. Lineage (NCBI taxonomy): Eukaryota > Metazoa > Chordata > Aves > Passeriformes > Paridae > Parus > Parus major. The sequence continues at coordinate 60,501,985 of NC_031799.1, read as the reverse complement.
CTGGCTGCTGCTTTCCCCAGCTTCACAAAGGAGAGCAAACCCTACATTTACAGTGTCCTGTCCCCTCAGCAGTCCCTCTTCAGAGGCAGCCTTGTAGGCTTTCAGTGTGTGTCTGAATGCGGACCTGGAAAAGCAATTCTGAAATCCATGAGAATGTTGAATATTTACACTGTAAAACTTCATTTGGTTCCCGTGGAAAGTAACAATCATGGCTGCAGAGACAATGATGTGAAGTGTGTCATTCTGGAGCTGTAAAACATGATAAAACAGATGGGGTGTTGTTGACTTCAAGGTCTTCGCTTTTTAGTCACTCACAGACTTTTAATTTTTCACAACAGAGTGAAAAAAAAATTGTTTTCTTAATTTAATATTGTGGTTGTAATGTTTCCTTTATCCTCAAACTAACAGGGAATGTTCCAGCCACAGCACAAGTTTTCCTCAAGTGTTCATATATGAGCTCCTCTCTAACTTCCCTCTGCAGGAGATAGTTTTCATATTATCTCCTTGCAGGATTTTATGAGCAGTGACTGTCAAACTTTAGGTGTCTGTGCATTTGTGCATATTGATATTGGTCTTACTTAGACAAATTTCAGCTCCTGCCTCAATCCTTGTTTTTACGATGAAGTCTTTTCCCTAATGTGTCAACAGTTTGCTTTTAAATTGCTTGATAAAATTTAACCTATGGTGGTTTAAACAAATTAAACCCAAGTAGGGCAATAAGTCTTAAGAGATATGCATGGGCTATCAATGAAAGAACTCCCCAAATGTATTTAAGTGATTTTCTTCATGCTTTTTTTAATGTAGTGTTTGGAGGCCAGCTGCAGCAATAACTAATACATTTAATGCAAGATGACATAACTCCAGTTTGGTGATTCTTCAGAAAGAAACTACCTTGACATCATCTTTTTATTTTGTTCCAATTTTATGAAAAAACAAAACTGATGTTCTTGATGTAAGGAAAAGAAAATAATTTGAACCACCAAATTTTGAAACTCATTTAAATATTTCATCTCTCTTTCACTTCCAAATGTTCTCTCCTGGCAGTTTCTTTTTCAATTCCCAGGTCCCAAGGTTTAACCATCTTTCTGGATAGAAGAAACTAGTAGTTTTCTTCATATCTACTAAATGCTTGGCAAAAAGTCTCTACCACAACACAAGGGATTTTTCTTGATTTTTCCAAAGTCTGTCTCAGCAGCACTGGTTCTGCTGGAAGACTCCACATTGAAAGATCAGTTATTTGATCAGAATTGTATTTTGAAGTGAAAATTGAATTTGCAAATACAAGGAGGGCATTAAGCTTCATTGTTTTCTGTCTTTGGATGTTTGGGGATTTATTTTTCCTCTGGCTGGTGTGGAAATCATAAATTGTTTCTTCAACATTGAAGTGACTGTGTCAGCTTGAACATACAGCTTTGGAGCTTGGTGTTACTTATTGTATTATTTTTAAAAGGGTAATAGTGAAGTCCCTGCTTTGAAATAAATATGGTCTCCCAAATGAAACTTATTTAGTTAGTGTAGCATTTAAATGGAATAGTTTGAAATCTTACCACTCTGTAATTGGATGTTTAAAAGTGGATTAGCAGAAAGACTCTGATTTTTGAGTTGTTTTGTGTCCTGGTGTGTTTTCCCTGTGGCTGTAAAGCCGAACATGATCTGCAGTTTCTCCAGGAGAAACCCCTCTCTGTCGTCATCCCACTGACTGCTGGGGCTTGCTGAGCTTTCTCCAGCCTGATCTCAGTAATGGGGCTCCACCAGTCACACAGGAAAACTCACCGTGAATATCTGCAGCTCTGAAGTATTTATTTGGTTGGGATGGGTTTTTTTCCTTAATATGAACTTAATATTTCCCTTCACGTTCATCCCAGACTTTTGAGTTCTCCCTCCTACTGTTGGCAGACCCACCTCCCACACTGATGTTCACGTCTGACTCCCGTAGACAGGGATGTCAGGAGAGCTGTTGGCAGAGGTCAGCGCGTGCCAGCACACAACATGCCTGCTCGTCCTGTCTGCCGTACGGCTGCCTTCGGCTTCGCTCTGCCTGCGCCTCACTTCACTGCCTCCCCCACCTGATGCCTGTCTTGAACTCTTTGCCGCGTGACTGGCTTGCTGCCCTTGCATCCTGAGCATGATCCATGATTGATTTTGGGTGATGCTGTTCAGAAGAGGTAGGAAGCAAAGCACATGCACTGAGCATTTCCAGGCAGAGCTGCCGTCTGCTGTAACAAGGAGGAGCATTAAGCAGGGAATGAAATGCAGCTTTATGATCATTAATCTCAAACAGTCCCTCTAGTGACATTGCTGAGGTTAAGTCACAAGAAGTGTGATATTATTAAGCTTAGTTAAATTTAGTGTAATTCGCATCTGCAAAGCCTTTGTGAATTAGTGTTTAGTCTTAAATTGCCAGTTTCCATGATACAGGGGCTTCATAGTATCCCACATTAAGTCTTGTTGTGTTATGAATTAGAGTGCAAAAGCCTAAAATCCACGTGATGTGTGAAAATCCCTCAAATTTCTGGGTAGTTCTGAGGCAAATATGCAATTAATTTAGTTTGCAACACTAAGCAGGGATGATACCCCTATAAAAATTATTTCCTCCTTTATTTGCTCTCACAGTGTAGGTGTGGGAAATGGCCATTGGAGATCTCTTTTGCAAAGCCATGTTTATGAGCTGTGTTGTTTGCCCAGTGCAGCTGATCCATGCCACACACTTCACCTCATCAGGCTGTAATAGGTGCAGACCTGTATTGATTACCATGACTTGTGGGAGAGAAAAATCTTTGCACTTCAAATTGGGTATAAATTATAAATAGCGTCTCCAAAGGCTGTGAGTTACGCAAGTGGCACTCTTCTGAGACAGGCATATGTAAAACTATTGTTGTAGAGGTTATTAATTTTATGATTGCAGCACAGTTGTACTTGACCCACAACAATGATCATTGTCTATAAAATCCCACCATTTGTGTTCAGTCACCTGCCTCCTTCAAGAATGTTCATTAACAACAACCAGCAAAGGTCATGCTAATAAAAGAAAGTTAACTCTCACTATATTGGTGTAAATTCACTAGTGAAACAGCACTATCTTCTCGCCATTTTTCTCACTAGTACAGCTATGCAGACACCTGGAAGTGGATCACGTAAGTCCTAGATGCACAGGTAGGCAGCAGTTGGTAATGCAAACAAGAAAAATTTATATGGTATGGGTTAGTCATAAATTACTTACTGCAAGTGCACAAGGGTTAGTCACACCTCAAATATGCAAATTTTAATTTTTTTCCAGATTTTTTTTTTCTACTTACTTGACATAATTAAAATTTTATCATACTTAAGAGCATTTGTTATTTACTCCCCAAACGTGTTTTTTTTTTAACTCCATTTGTTGTTTATGTTCTGGTGGCCCGTGGCATTTTACAAACTCAGATATGTTTTCTTTCCATTAAGTCATTAAGAAAATGCCTCAAATTTCTTATGAAACCATCATTCTCACCTGGGAAATAAATGTCTCATTTCTCTGATCCTGCAGAGTAGGGCAACTGCATTTTCACAGATGTGTCCTCTTTTTCTGCCCTCACCACTACATCTGGGTGGTAGGTACATCCTGTGTTCAGCTTTTTAAAATACTTGCCAAACACTTGTCTGACTTGCCAGTCAGACCTGGAACTCTCTTTTGCTGTTAAGAAAGAGGAAAACAGGAGAAGAAAGATGTGTTTGATGCCAGCAGCTGAAAGACAAAGGTGTTTGTGAGGAGAAATTTGTTGGGTGCACTAGCAATGAGGAGGTCTTCCTGAAATGGTTGAATCAAAGTCAGAAAAAGGCAGAAACTGGGGGGCCATAAGAGCAGGACAACTGGGATCAGTGTGTGGAAGAGATGGAACAAGATGAAGGCCAGGCACTGAGCATGAGTTCAAGAAGAGCTGTCAGGTGAGCAAGTTGCAGAGGAGGAATTCAGAACTGTATTTCCTGGAGAAATGGGTGTTCTGCAGGAACAGGTGTCCAAGATGGGTGAAAAACAGGCAAGGATTAGGAAGAGATTCATGTGAAATGAAGCCTTAGGAAGGAGACGAGGGCAATCCTGCCCCTGTGGCTTGGGCACCTACTTAGCATTACAGGGCAGGGTGTCCTTCATACCAAAGCTCTGTGAAAGTTTCTGCAGCTGCAGAAGGCATGACCTTGGTGAGCAAGCTTCACTGCTCCTCTTGCAGCTGCAGAGGAGCTGCTGTTGAGTCCTGTTTTGCAGAAGACATTTTGGCCTGGAAGCAGGTTTGCCTTGGGGTGTGAGTTCTCTGCAGTAAAAAAGCAGTAAATCCTCTTGACCACATCCTTTCCCTCCCAGACCTTTCCTACCCATTCTCCCATTGGAGAGATGTCCCAGGAGGAGAGTGGGACAATAAAACACTATATCTGCCTGAGACTCTTGGAAATATTTTCACTGCCAAGCCTAATGTGTTTCTGAGCATGTACAGAAGTGATACCATTATAAGGTGCAAACTTTAAGGTCAGGAGTTGAGGTGTTTGTGGAGCTTAAGCACCTCAGGGTGTGATGAGTGGCTCAGCTGGGATTTTACAGGTTCACTTGGATTTAGGCTCTTAAGTTTCACCTCTCTTGATGTAAGGAGGTGAATCCTTTGAAGCAGTTGGTAGCTCCTGAAGTTGGTGTCCAGCAAAAGCAAGAAGCAGGTCAACAACCCCATCTTAGGCCATGATTTGCTAACCCCATTTCCACCATCCTGCAGGAGCAGCCATCAGAAGGGTAGAACCAAGTACAGATGAAGTTAGGTTTCCCACACAGCCAAAGCTTGTATTGTAGAGGTGGCACTTGGAATCTTGAGATTTTTTTCATTTCACCCATCACAGGATTAGCCTCTGAAGAAAAATCAAGGGGAAATGCCTTTTCTGTATCTGCTCCAGGACCAGAGAGAAGATGAATGATGCTGATGGAGCATTGGAGGAGTTGAATTGTGTTGAGTCAGGTTAGGTTGGGTTGGGTTGGGTTGAGCTAGTTGGGTTGGCCTGGAGTCAGTAGTCCCAAGATGAAGCAGATGGGTTAGTGATACCCATCTGTATCACCGTTGCACCTATGAAACTTCTGGACTTGTGTTGACTGTAGTCTTTTGTCTACACAGATACAGCAGAACACTATAATCCAAGTAAAAAATTCAGGAGGAAAAAACACTGCTGATGTGTTTATGTAGAAGATTATAAACATTCTCCACTGTGGGAAGGGAGAGTAAATGTATTCATTAAAGGCCTGCAAGGTATGAATTCAGATTCTCGCTAAAATCATAAAAACACATTTGATGTCTTTCATGCCCCATTCATGTCCTCATCACAGCTTGTTCTTTAGACACAGGCTCATTCCTGTCCCTCAAAAGACCTTCTTTACTTCCACAGCTGCCCATGTCAGCATCCACACCAGTCTTCATGCTCTGCTTCTGTTGTGAAAGAGGAGAAAATTATATTCTGCTGCTTTATTTTAAAATTGCTTTAGTGCAATTTGTTCTTGGGTTCAAAATTTCACAAATTGGCAAGCAGTATGTGCTTATCCTGCTAGTGACTAAGAACCTTTTTACATCTTTAGTGGATGGGGTGTCTCCTGTCATGTAATAGTTATTTTAAAGCACTGCTGCCTTCCCTTGCTGCTCTTTGGTGCCCGCATTGCCATTTCCATGGTGCTGCATTGGCTGCTGTGTTTTTGGAAAGTGCCAAAACTGTGTTAGTTTATACTTATGCTGCTGGTACATCCAGATGTTTTATGGCATAATTACTATTTAGAAACAAATAATCATAAAATATCATTACAAAGAGGAGCTATTTTCTAAGCAGCTGGTTGTTTCCCTTGTCCTGGTATCACTGATGAATTTCTTGCATTAGTAGTGTTCTCACAAGATAGCAGAGTGTGTACTCTTCAGGTCTCAGCCCCAGAGGCAGTAAAAAGCTGTGGGATTTTGGAATAAACTCAGGTTTAAAAATCAGCCCTTGAGTATTTCAGATTAAAGTAACTTTCAGGAATTGCTGTGGAATGTTTTAAATGAGTTTAAATATATTTTATAAAAGCTGTATGCTTGTTAACATCAGCAGCATTACTGCATGAACAGAGCTCCTGCTTTGGGCTCAGCAGAGCTCAGGTCCATTCCTTGTCTTGGCTGAGCCACTTGGTTTGCAAAAGCATGGTAATGATGACTTCTCCCTTACAAAACAATGTTAGATGTGTCTTTGCAAAGCAGTGAGGAGAAGGGGCCATAACTGATGGCTTATATCATGCTGAAGCATGTTAAGATCTGTCCGGTAAATTAGTATTTTTCAGGTTTATAACCTGTGGAAGCTGTGAGGCTTGAACAGCTGGTTTTCAGTGGTCTGACCCAAGAAATCTTGTAATTGTAAGTTCTTTTGTGAAGTGTTAAATTTTGAGCAGATCAAAACTTACTTTATTTAAAAGCCAAGTTTCCTTTCTCCTGGTTCAGAAAATAGTTTGTTTTCAAATGCTATATGCTTTACTGTGCTTGTGCTTGCAATTTTATAGAGATTTTCTTTCCTAATTCATGATAGAAAAAATGCATGTGCATTTACAAAAGCATCTCACTAATGCATATTATTCAAATGCTTCTGAGCTACTGTGAAGTACCTTGCTAAAACAGTTTTAGATGTTGCTTAAATAAAGCTAATGAAGTCACAGAAAAGGCAGGGTTGGATAGAAAGAAACTCATAAAGTTACTTAATTTGTCCATATTGCCCAGGGTGAGGTCAGCTATACCCATAATATTCCCAAGAGACGGTTGTCTAACCTATTCTCAATTTCCATTGGTGAGATTCTGCACCTTCCATAGAGATGTTCTTAGCCCAAAAATATCTTTTTAAGATGAAACCTGAGTATCCCACTTTGCATTGGTTAGGTGAGGAATTTTTATACTTGTCTTTACATGCAGGTAAGGGTGGAGTTACGGATGTGAATAGATAGATGGAGAGATAGATAGACAGACAGACTGTTGTTGATACACTTACTATATAGATGGAGATAGATACATGAAGATTGTATGGAGGTAGGTCTAAAGGTGACAATAGAGAGTTGAGCACATATATCAATACACATATAATTTCAAACCCTGCCTACTTCTCTCTGCATGGTAGAGCATTTTAACATGAGTTTTAAAATCTACAATTGCGTAATATTGTGTACATCTTTACTGGATCCCTTCTTCAAGGAAATGGCTTGCTCTCCTGCAAAAAATTGTTGCATTGGAAATTGCAGTCTCTGAGAGTGCTGTTCAGACACAGTTATTACCTTTTTTAATATATACTCAAAAGAAAAGTGCTTGACTCTGGTGACACAGAAAATGACCTGACTTTTGGTAATCTGTGCTTGGGAGAGAGAAACCTCACAAGTTTCAGGTATTTGTCCAGTCCACATGTAGAGGAGCAGGCAAATGACCTATACTCATGGGACTGCCCCGAATATTAAAAGAAGAGTAGTAGAAAATAATGGTGGCAATGTTAGACTCCTGTCTCTTTCCTGTTTTGCAGACCTTGCTTGCAATGAGCTTTTGTGTGAATCTTTGCATCTTGTTGCTCAGAGAGAAAGAGGAATTTACTAATTTTATTTTTTTTCTTTTTTTCTTTTTTTAACCACTTCCTTGTTGTGGGAAGTTGGTGTGTTATAAACAAGAAGTGAAAGAAAAGCCAATTGCAAGTATGGGAGTTCAGTGGTGATCTTTTTTCTAGGTTGATAGGATGCTTGTTGCTCTGTTTTCATCATCCCACTAAAGATTATTATATATAATACAAGTCCAACAAAAATCAGAATTTCTTTGTGTCACAGTGGATAGTAACTAAGTAAAAAATGCCTTTAGTATGTGCAGTCTAGTTTCCAGCATTGGCATGATTTTTCTTATATGAATATTGAGTCTTATCCAGCTTATTGTATGCCTGAGCCCACTTAATAAGCTGTATTTCATTTCTTCAAATTGTTCTGTTTCTTCCCTCTTGGCTTCTCCAAAGAATTCATTTCCCTACACAGTTACTTTCAGATTATTATCATGTCCATGACTCCACAAACGATTACTTCTTAGCCAAACTAAACACATCAAAGTTTGGGAATTGGTTTGGGGTTGGGGTTTTCTTATACCCCATCAGAAATTACTGCTTTCATTTCATTAATTGGTGTTTAGTTTATCTCTTAATTTTGCCTAAGTTTTTAACCTTTCTTTACCATTGTGGCATCTAGAAGTGCTTGTGCAAAAACTCTAAGGTCAATGGATCTCAAAGTTCTTGAGCTTCTGGACTCACAATTTTTCCTGAAGCTCTCATGTTCCTCGACAGAACAGAGTGATTTTAGGCATGTATTTTTTAACGTCCTTTTTGTTAGCTTTGCTGGGACTGCTCTGAGAGCTTCTTCTATTTTGAAATGTGATGTTTGGATGTTTACGTCTATAAACCAAAATAATAATAATAAAAGACACAATAATTTCTTCCCATGTAGATCAACAGGCTAAAGGAAATGCAAGTGGAGAAACCTTTTGAATTAAAAGTCGTTCTGGCATACTTGATATGCATACCTGATGCACCCGAGGGTAAAAAAAGTTAAGTTCCTGTTCAGAAATAGCTTTGTGATACAGAAGTAATTTGTTAGCATACAGAAAGATGGATGCAGGACAGGCAGGAAGCCTCTTTTATTCACACCTGAGAGCATATTTGGACAGTATTGTTATATTGCTACAGAGTTACAGAATTGCAGAACTGAATAACTAAGAATTATAGAAGTTCTTCAATGTGTGTGTGGATCATGTGAGAAAGAAAGAAATTTCCATTGATTCATATCTTTCAGGAGAAAAAATACTTTCTGAAAGCTCTGACACACTTGTCTACGTAGTCAGATGGAGTTGGCTTATCTGTTAAGTTTATGTGTAAGGGAGAAATTAATTGTGTTGTTTTTCATGTTTAATAATGTTTAAAGTGTTTCTGTTCCTGCAAATGCCCAGAGAAGTCTATATTTCAACCTCTGAACCATTTAAATCAAGTTCTGATAATACTGAGTGCCTTTTAGATATGTAGCTTGAATCATAAATGTAAAAGCAACCTCTGCCACTGTCTGGAGACAGGATGGCTAAGCTACTCGCATTGGCATTTTGCAGCATGACAGGGTCTCAGCATAGATCGTGATCACAGGGAACAAACTTTCTGCTGAGCAAGACCTTGTTGAAGAGCAGCAGAATTCTCCATCCCAATGGGGACTAAACCCCAAGGCGTGGAACACCCTTAATTCATTTTGAAGCCCGCGCTATTTAGAGATGAGCTGTCATTTAGAGAAGCAGACTCGAGGTCAGCCCTGTGGCTAGTATCTGTGGAGAAGCTTTTCAACCTGGAAACTTTTCTCTGCAGAAATATTTCAGTGCTAAGGCATGTATGAAGATCTCTCGCAGCTCCTGTGCAGCACAAGAAACCTTTGTCCCACACATCTTGTAAACGCGGCGGGGGGCCACCATTGTGCTGTGCATCTTCTGAGCACCGCGGGAGGAGGCTTTTGTCTGGCACAGTGGGCAGGCACCGTAGGAGGGCACCTTTGTCCTGCACAGCCAGTAATCGCTCTGCAAGAGTGAATTATGGTGATTGCAGAGCTCTTCTCTCTCCAGACACTCTGATTTCAGATGGAGAAGTTCGTCAGCCTTGCTAGGTGAAGAGCTGCTTTTCCTGAGTGGAAGTGGAAAGGGAAGACTTTGAAAGTCTTTGCATGCGTGTGTGCAAATGGCCAACAGGATAATTCACACAGACATATTGCATGACCCACTGCAAGCACCATTCCCAGTTTCAATCTCTGGTTTTCCTCATCCCTATTTTTCCTACTCATTTAGGCTGCCCTTATAATTATTATTTCTTTGTTCCTTCTTATGTTTGTACTATCTCCTATTCAATATGCTATTCCTATATTCAGCATCTATATTCCCAATATTCTTTCAGATGACTAATAACCACATTTAATAGACTTGAGCCCAAATACCAGTTCCTCTGGAGCTTCATAGATATATTTTCAACCCCATATTATTACTTGTTATTTGTCTTCTCAAATGCTTTAGCGACTTCTCCAAAAGTGTGCCAGCATCCATTTCCTAGAGTCTGAGATAATATACAATGCATAACTCTGCATCTGTGAGATGGGACAGGATGGGATGGGACGGGACAGAATGGGACAGGATGAGATGAGATGAGATGAGATGAGATGAGATGAGATGAGATGAGATATGAGATGAGATGCTGGGTCTGGACCCTGTGCAGCTGCAATGTGTACTGCAGCTGCTGGTGGACATGCTGCTGGCAGCTAGAGCCATCCAGGGCATGGCAGCACACATTTGGGAGCTGCACTGCTGTAGATCTCAAGTGTTTGAGGGCCCCTTGACTGGCATAAAGCAAATGATTTGCAAGTGAGATTTAGGAGTCACCACAGCACATTAGAGCAGTGAAGGTCATAATCCATTTTAAGTGATTACATTGACTTCCACTGCCCTAAGGTTGCCAGGCTGAGTTATGTGGAAAGCACAGCAGTGGATAAGTCTCTCACCTACTGATTTTTGTTATTCAGTAAAGTCTGGGTTTTATCTGTTCTTATCAAATTTGAGCTTATTGTGTCTACTGTTATCCTAAAGGTGCTTTTGATTTTTTATAATGTTGATCTCTTTCTTTACTGGTATTCAGACATGAATTTTATGTGTGGTAGTTAGTTTCAATTAATCCTTCTTTTCTCAAATTAATTTTTTTTTTCTTCTCATTCCCACCCCAGTCCTCTGGTGCCTACCTGATTGTACATGAATTCTCAGAAATAATTGCCAGTAGTCCAGCAAGTTCATTAACTGATTCCCTGAAGACTCACATATGCATGTCATCCAGACCTGATGATTTGCATATTAAATTTTTAAAAGTATTCCCTTACCTGGTTTTTTGTATCAACAACTGTATTGGCAAGTCTTCATTATTTCTTATTATATGTCTCTTTGTGGTGCTTGGTAAATTGATTCTGGAACTTGTTCACTGTTTTGCTGTCGTTACGCATTTCACCTCACGCATTATTGGTTCTTCCATCTCTTTGGAGCTCCTTTCCAATGATGTTATGCACACGATAAAATATATATTCATTTTTCTCTACATCTCTCCATGCTGACAAGTGGGAGTCTGTTTGCTTTTTGACATTTCTGTCATTTATCTCTGTGGGACTGGGACTAGGAGGGATTTATATTTTTTTGTTCTGCAATTGTAGCCTTTGCATATTTTAGAGTATTCTAGCTGTTTCCCACACTTAACAGGTTTTTTATATCTTTTCCATGCAGCATGCTCCTAAGATTTCGCAAAGAATTAATATCTGAAATCACTACACGCTGTGCAACAGCCCATCGGTTAATGCAATATATTGAATCGTGGTTTATCATCATAGCTGTTGAAATTAGTGAGCACTAAGAATATATATCTCAAAGGACCTTGTCTTTAGAACAACTGCTTCTTATTGTCTGTCTCTTAAAAATTATTCTTTCTATCAAGAAATAGATGGCTGTTCATGCATTTAATTTAGATCTGTGTATTATTAAATACACAATTGAGATTAAATTTTTCCTCTGGCAAAAATCTTATGGCCAAAATCTGTTGTCACCCTTAGGACACAATTCCACTTGCTTCAGTTGAATTTTCCAAGCCTTTGGTATATAAATCATAAATGCACAGCATGTGCAGTGTTAAATTTTTAGAGCTCTCCCTTTAGTAGTAGTTGAATGTGAATACATAAGGGCAAAATTTGACCTTTAAAAATTACTGTAAAGGGCCAAGGCAGATACTTAGCAAGCTTTTCTTATTGCAGTATTAATCAAGCAAAGAATCATCATAATCCTGGAAAGTAAGTATCCATTGTAGTGATTTTATCACCAGGGAAATTGTTCATCTGCCAGTAAGATTGTTACTAGGAAGGGGAAAATAGGGAGTGTTAAAATTGCTTTAGACTGCTGAATCATTGAGTCCCTCTAGACTCAAAGCTTGAATTGTTTTTTGAGAAGAGTGGGTTGAGAGGAGTTGCCACAGGAAAGCTGTAGGTTAATCAATTTCAGTAACACTAGTGAATGTGAGCATGATCTCTCTTGAGGACAGGAGGAACGTAAATGGGAGAAGGCAGGATGAAGAAAGACACAGGGAAGCTTCAGAAACTTACTTTTTTTGTTTTGTCATTGTTGGTTTTTTTTTTTGTTTTGTAATTTTTTGTTTCTGGATGACCCTTTCACAGAGGAAGTTATTGATAAAAAAGGAAGGAAGGGGGGAAAAAAGCAATGTATTATTTTCATCTTAATCCAGTGGATATTAATGAGGACTGTTACAATCAAGACAGAGAGTGCAGACAGGCAGAAGTGAGAAAGATGTGTTTGTGTGGGAGATGTCTGTGTAGGGACCAGAAAGCCACGTGGAAAGATGTTTTGCCTTCAGGACTCAAAGCTGTGATCCAGGCATGTGAGAAGGAGGTGAAACCTCTGTGCAGAAGTTTTCTTACAGTGTGTTAGGATAGCCTATCCCTCTGTAAAATCAGCTTTGGTAGATGACTTTTGTGTCCATGGTGGCGGTGGGCAGTCATATTATACCGAGCCACGCCATAACCTCAGGGACATGTCTGTTAGGCTGCAGGTGTTGCTAGAAGGGAAGCTTTATTCTCCTGCTTTGCTGGCCCACTTCTGTGTTTCTCAGGTAGGGAACAAGTCTTGGTGAGTATTGCTATGAGGTGTCTCATAGGGAATGGGATAGGTGATCTGTATTGACAGCTACCTGCAGGATGGAATCATAGAAACATTTATGTTGGACTTGACCCTTGAGATCATAGAATCCAACTCAAGACAGCACTGCCAAGTCCAACACTTGGTAGGATGAACTGCCTCTCAACAGAGAATTTCTACAATGATGGGTGAATTTGAAGGTGGAAAGCATTTGTATAAAAGGAGTATGTGGGAAATTTCTGGAAGATGTCTTGAATTGTCTCTGTACAATGAATGCAGAGAGGGGGAGGAAAATCTGTGTGTGCACGTGACGTTGATGCTCTTTGTACAAAAACATCTCTTTGTGTGGGAAGTAGTGTCTTTCCAGAGAGGGTTTTTTGGAGGATTATTTTGTGTGATGGCTGCGTTTGGGGGAGCAGGGATGTGCAATGTAGCAGGTAGTGCTTCCATCGAAGACCTTCTGGAGGGGATGGTGTGTGTGGACCCACCAAGGATGCTCCATGGGTGGATAAAGGGTCCTGACAGGGATATGAAAGTGGGTGTGCAGCACATGCCATGCCAGAGCAGCCATATCCCCAGGGACTGACAGGCCACACTACATCCTGTAGGGACCATCATCCACCCTGGATTGCATCCTTCTCCACCTGGCAGGCTGTGGCCACTGTGTCCCTCATTGTTGTCACCCCCAGATTGTGATACTGTCACAGAACTGTTGCTAGGCAACAAATGTGGTTGCCGGGTCTCAACGAATAGCTGAAGGGGAAAGTGAAGTGTTGCACCATTGTAGAGTAACCATAGCAATGACCTACTATTACAGACTAAAGAATTATCATTAACAATGTTTAAGTATCAAACAGAGGCCCAGGATCCAAAGACTACCAGGCAGCATCTCTGCATAATTGGGTTACCCAGGAAGAGATCCCAACTCTTTCCCACCCCTTGGCTCCCTATCTCCACTGTCTTGGCTTTGTTTTGGGGGTTGGTGGTGGGGGGATGGAGGAGGGGGTGTGGTTGTTTAAATGGACTGTGTGTCGGAAGGCACTTGCAAAACAATAGAAGCATATGCCAAAAAAAAAATACAGAGGTAAGACTGTGTGCAGAGGGAAGATATAAACAGGACAGGTCCACTTTGCTGTCTCAGTATTATCTGTGGGAGCAGGTGCACAAAGAATGCCTTCATGTTGCATGAGATGTAGTTCAGATCAAGTGTTCCCTTTCGCTTGAAAATGCATATGCCAGGTTAAAAGCAGTATAAAATGAAAACTAAATAACACAAAGTATGCCTGAAAAGTAGACACTTTCTTTTTCTCAAGTTAGACCAGATAGGTGAGGTGGTTCAATGAAGCTTTTATTAGCAGAATGCTTTGGGATCTCATTTTCCCAGATACGAGACATGTAGAGTATCTCTGAGTGTGATGTGGATGGCTGTGCATATGTGTATGTTTGTGCATGTGTCTGTCTGCATGTGTGTGCAGTTGTCCTTGTCAGCTGCCCCAGAGCTCAGCAGCAGGACAGTCCTGACCCTCCCCAGGCTCCCTCCAGACCAGCTGCAAGCAGCTGGGTGTCTTCCCCGGATTTTGCATTTTTGCATTTTACGGAGCATTTATCCTGTGAACAGCCAGCAAGTCACAGAATGACCCCTAGTTAAACTGTCACCTTTGTGTTTTGCAGGTACAGAACGCCATGAACTAACTTCTTGGAAGAGTTTTCCATCTGTTTTCAAGTTCTTCGGTGAGGCTGTAAAGGCGAAGAACAGCTTGGTGAAACCGACCCCAACACGGCGCTCCAACAGGATAAAATATGAAGAATTCTAAAGGAAGGGAGGAAAAAACCCACCACCACCAATGTCTTTGCTGCTTGTTTTCTGCAAGGAGTCTCCCAGCCCCTCATTAGATTGTTTTCTTCCTAGAGCACAGGGTCGTGATGTATACATCTAAATAGCGTTTTGCATTATTTCTAGATGAGTGCAACTGTCAAAGCAATATGGGTTCACTGGTTGTGCTTCCTGTGGGCTGTAACTTGGATTTTGTGCTGCCCATCAGTGTGTAGATTAAGGCTGACAGTGGTACAGCACAGTGCAGCATGGTGCAGCTCTAATTGCCCTGACATAGCCCTGCACCAAGCTGATGCCAGAATTTAACAGCTTCATCAGAATCCTATCGCCTGCAGGATTTTTTGCAGCTTCCTTCTATTTCGAGACAGAACAGAATATGAATTACTCTTTTAAAAAAGACGGCCCTAACTCAAACATGTTAACCAGCCTATGATTTTACACCTAGTAGCCTTCTCTTTCTCTGGGACCAAGTGGAATTTACTTCTAACTCTCTCATTTTTCTGCTGGCAAGAGCGTCCAAGAAGTTTGCCCAGAATTCTAGAAAGGCTTCATTGTTGAAGAGATTTTCTCTTGCTAGATCAATGGTATTATCTGTAGATCTTCTCTTCCTTTGGAAAGCTCTACTAAAAGAAATGCCTATTCATTAGCAGGCTGGATCACACTGTGAAATATGACAGAATAAAAAAAAAAAAAAAAGGAAAAAAAAGAGACATACTGCATATTTTTCTGTTTATTTTTAAAGACAAAAATGCTTCCATTTTCATATGCTAGGTTTTTAATGACTTGCTGCCCCATGGTTATTCCCTTTTCCCTAAACTCGCAGGTTCCTCCCCACTTTCCCAGTCTCTTGGACAAAGGCTGGCCAACAGGGCACCCTGTGTGGGAATTTCACACTCTGCATAGGGGGTATGTGGTTTTAGCTGTAAATGTTGCGTTAGACAGGTTTTCTCCATTAAAACTAAGGGAAAAGATGTGCTTGATAGTATGCCCAGTGATCAAGCATTGTAATTAAGCTCATTTGGTGTTCATAATAGTAAATTAAAATGGCCCTTTCTTTAATGGTCGTGCCCACCAGCAAGGAGGTGCCACTCAAATATGAGTTTTGGACCCAGTCCCACCCTCTCCTCATGCAGTCTGTCCAATCCTACAGCTGGGGGCCTGAAACGGTGGTGGGGAGCATTGAAACAAAACAATGTCAAAGCAGGGGTACCCTCCTATGCCACGGAGCAAAAGCAAAAGCGCTCATAGTGAGGTGCAAAGGGAAACCCAGCTGGATTAGGGCCTAAATCCTCCTGGTGGGAGGCTTTTCAGCACCTATGGAGTGCTTACATCCCTCCCTGCTCATAATGGCAGCAGGGCTTCACTTCCCCAGCTCCTGCTTCCGGCCATCCCGCTGCATTTAAGCTCTGCCCTTGGGGAGGGCTGCCTGCAGCAAACCCCCGGGGGGCTGGGGGAGGTGTCAGGCTGTGCCCATGTGGAAGGAAGTGTGGTATCTGTGCCTGGCAGATTTTCTTCCTGGAGGGGAACCTGTTGCTGAGGGAAGAGGGCTGCACGTGGCTTCCTCTGGCCTCCAGTCTCTGCACTTGCTCCCAGGATGCTGCTGCCTGTGGCCAGCCTGATCCCCTGCCGTGGGGGTCTGCTGCCCCCCTCCCCAGGTCCGTGTCCACCCTGGTCCCCTGGACCCTGTGTGTTTAGGGGTAAGGCGAGAGTTCACGTGGTGTGGTTTGGGTGTCTGTGCTTCATCCCACAGACGGGGAAGATGCAGTGGCCAAGGAAGTTTGCTCACACACACACGCCAGACCTGCCACTCCGTCTATCTGGAGGTGAGATGGGTTCCCAAATACTGGAGGAGCAGATCTATTTTTGTAACTGTTGATGAGAAACAAACTACAAACATTTTTACTGTAACACTTATAATTTTCTAAAGAATTTTTCTTTACTGTGCCCTGGGCCCAGCTCACATTATCACTCCTGTGTGGGGCTGTAGAGCAGAGGGAATCCTCACCACTGATACTGCTCTGCTTGCAGTGAACAAAAAATAAATATGCTATCATCTCTCCTTCTTGCACACTTTGTGTCCTTGCACCAAGCTCCATGGGAACCGCTGTCCCTGGTGGGAAGGGTGGGGGCTGCATGGGCAGCAGCTCCACCAGTCTCAGAACACATGCAAGGGAGGCAGGTGTGTCTGCAAACCCCATATGGTTGCAGGGTTGGGGCTGAGTAGGGTGTGAGGGAAGTGAGGCTCATTTGTGCCCTGGAGTGGGCTGTATGTTCAGCCCTGTGGCTCAGCCCACATGAGCATGGGCTTCTCTCCACACACCCCACATCATCCATGGGAAGCCACATAGGCAAGTGGGCTGCACCATCCTCTCCCCTTTAGATGTTCAGAAATGTGAAACCATATAAAAACACACTGAGAGAGGAGTTTGATCAGTTTTTTGCAGAGGGGCATGGGCTAGAGATAGAGGAAACAGCATTCTGGCCCCAGCTGCAGAACATTTTTCTGGGCTGCAGACAGAGAGGAAGGTATGGGAGCACCCGTATGGAAAAGTGACAGTGGTAACCCTACAGCACACTAAGGAGGGATGAGTGCTGATTTAGGCTATTCCTTAGGATCAATGTTTTTAAAGATGCACTCCACAGGCCCCTCAGGCCATGACAACTTTAGGAGACTGAGGTCTGATATCAAGCTCCTCCTGATTTCATCACAGGAAAACTCCCTGATGTCTGACATGGTGCAACAGCCTCTGCCCTGTAGCTTGGGAACTACAAGTGTAAAAGTGACCAAAAACCCCTCAAAAGCACAACAAACCCCCCCAAACCCAAAACAACAACAGAAAACCAACAAAACTGACCCTACAATACGATCTAGGAAAACTCCCAGCTCCTTGCCACCCAGAAGGCTTGCACATCATTGGTTGAGTCAAAATGCCACCATTGAAGCCATGGACCAATGAAAGCAGTGCTTCCTTGTCAAGAATGGAGAGCAGGAAAGTGTTCCTAGCAGAAAACAGCTGGCAGACCCCCAAACACAGCAGGGCTGTGTGGAAAAAGAAAGAAAAAAGGAGGCAGGGGGGAAAAAAGTTAGGGTAATCCCTCATCTTCATTGTGCATACATGGCAGTAGACTGGTTACAGTAACAGTCCTCACAGTGTGATTCTCCCAGACTCAGAAGAAGCTGCTGAATTTCATGGAAATCTGTGTTTTTCCTCTGTCTCTGAGAAACATCACTTATTGTGGGTAGTGGGGTTTTTTCCCCCTCTAGAAATTTCATTCAGAAGTACAAATTAAAAGTGTCACATCTAAAACTGCATAGAGCCACATATTGCACCACTCTCAAGTCAACCAAACCAAAAATAACCTGCCAAGAATGTGTACATCCATCGTACACCAGGGTAGAGATACATCTACAGAGCGGAAGGATGTGTGTGTGTATGTGTGACTGCACACATTCATGGATATCTCCACCTCACAGGGATATGTGTGTGTGTGCGTGTGTGTGTGTGTGCGCGCGCGTCTGCATTATGTTGATGTACTCGACAAAGTGTGAAAAATGTACTTCTAGGAAAACTTGAAAGGAGATGTCATTTATCATTGTATCATCATAATACCACAAATTTCACTTTTCTGTTCCATTTTGGATTGCATGTGTTTGAGAGTATTTCACTAGATCAGTGACAGCTCTTTATTTGCATAATTATATGCTCTGGTCTGAAGAGAAAACTAACCCCCAAATTTCATGGGTCACCAAACTGCAACAATCAATGTTTTATCACATATGCTAAGCAAAACCTAAGGAGCTATATGAAGTTTCTTGTGGATTTTTTGCTCCTCAGAAAATTAAAGATGTACCTCCTGAATAGATGCAAAATCTTTCCAAGCTCTTTGTAGCTGAATTCCATTTGAAGGGAAAACTAGAGATTAGCTCGTAGATCTGGATTTCAGACCCACTAGTATTCTTACTTCAAAGTGGATTTAGACAAGCAGCTTTACTGCATCTCTAAATTTTGCCATCCTAAGTAATGTCATTTAAATGGTGAAAATCAAAAAATTAAAAGAAAAAACCAAAATGGTCAATTGTAAAAAATACAGTCACCCCCTTTCTTATCAAGCCCATAGTGACCAGTGGGTTTAATTTCATTCATTCTGTGCAGTTTTATAGTATCAGCTGGGTGCTATCCCCATATAAAGATACAGATATTTGGTATATGTAGAAAACCCTTTCCTGAGCTGTAGAATTTGTTCTGGTCCATCAGTTGCACTATAAGCACATGCTTCAGTTAGGACACAAATACTCCCAAGTTTCTTTCTCAATAAAAATGCCTTCTTATGAGGAGGAAGGAACTTGGAGATGGGAACTGACTGGCAGTGGCAGTTATAATACAACTGTATATAATTGTATAGTATATTGTACATAATACAATATAGTGCAATGTAATACAGGAAAATGCAATGTAATAGTTCACACAAAGTACAGGAGGATCTGCCAGAAGTGTAGGTGAGAAGCACCTATCCCAGAGTGCGTGCCACCCACACTTAGTTTCACTGCAAACAACACACAAAAAAACCCCGAAAAGTTTCTCTGGGCTTCAAGCCATAACTTCACTGGTAGAAGTTCACATGGGTTGCTGCTTTGCAGTTGGGTCACTGTAAGCTCTTGGGAAGAATAAACTTTTTAAAAGTTGTCTATTTCAAGGAACATGGCCCTCAGTGATCTTCTGACCCCATGGTGGGGAGAGCAGTGCCTGGGCAGGAAGGAGCGTGTATCCCTGCTATCCTATCTGTGGCTTGTTCTTTTTCTTTTTTTTCTGACTTTAACATCAACTCCAGAAGCCTTGCAGGGGGAAATGGGTTTCCAGCACAGACTAGCACCTGAGAAGTTTGACTTCTCACATTTGACTCCTGAGTGATCTCCAAACACCTGCTCCAGACAGACACCAGATTCACGCCACCTCCTCACCTTGCAGAAACAAGGCAAAACGTGAGTGGGAAGTAAAAACACTGTTAAAACACAAGTCTCCTCACCACCCTTGGCTGACTGCTTGCGTGGGGTTCTGTGGGATACAGGGACAGGGTCTGCCCAACTCTGGCTACTCTCTCCAGGGAGACCCAAAGAGAGAGGACCCACTCTGAAGTATCTCCTGTCCCTCCACACTGCATCCTTCCTCTGGAGTCAAGTAAATATGAATGTTCAGAGGATGGTTCTGCGGGCTGGTTTGTCCCAGCAGAGAAAATAGCATCAGTTATTTCCCACTAAATTGCAGCACAGGAGAGAGATGACCACTCTGAGGAGAGGTCTAGATCATCTCCCTTTGTCATTTCCATTTCTCTTTGCTCATGCCCCACCTAATCCCCTAATGCCTGGTAAAGGGCTCTCTCCAGATGCTGTCTTTAAAGCTGCTATCTCTGCTACAATTACATAAGTAAGCTTCTGCTCATCTCCCCTCCTCCTGAGACTGCTTTATGCCTTCTGCTTGCAAATCAACTTGCCAAACAATTATGTTTTCTATAATAAAGCCCTTGATGTGGAGGGTCCTCCATGTCTCCCCACAACGTGCAGGTACAAAAATAACATACCCCATAATACTGTGTCCAGGCCTGCTCACCCACTTCTTATGGAGAAAGGCCCTAACATCACCAGGAACTTACAAACACTGATCTGCCTGTTCACGACATGCCAGGTGTTGCCAGTTTTGCCAATGAGGGCAATCTACCTCTCACACACTTCTTGCTAGGTGCTTCAGGTGTTGGTGGGGTATTTTGTTGTTTGGGGATTTTGGGTTGTTTTGGGTTGGTTTTT
>NC_031799.1:60480189-60481449 GCF_001522545.3 Parus major | reverse complement strand
GGGGGGGGGAAGGTGGGTGCAGAACTGCGAGCAAGGAGCACAGTGGGTGCTTATTGCAGTGTTTCCCGTGGGCTCCCCACGCCACTAAGTGCGTGGTGTGATCGAAGCCAAGACGCTGCTGACAAGCGGGGTGGGGGCAGACACCGAGGGGCAGGATGCTGTTCTTCCCAGGGAGTCTGGGAGTCCCCTAGCCACGCTGTGCGGGTGGCGGCAGGGTCTGGCGGCTCTCAGGGCGGGCCCAGCACCAAGGACAGCGCCGGCTCAGGGCTCGGGGGTGTCCCCGCGGCCCCTCACCGCCCCCGGGGGAAAGCTTACTCCCAGGTAGTGCTCAGCCCCGACTACCACCTTCCAGAGTGTCCAGACCGCCCCGTTCCGCCTGCGAGATGCCCCGGGGCACCCCTTGGGGAGGAATCTTGGAGGGGGAGGTCATGCTCTGCCACTTGGCTGTCGTGACATACCTGAAGTCATGGGGATAGCAGGAAGTAACTACTCGCTCGCCTGCGGATTCCGGAGGAAGGGGACAGGAAAAAGTTAATTTCCCGGCTCACTTCTCCCGGGTGGCGGGGGCAACCGGGGGTACTGGGGCTGTGTCAGTCCCCGATGGGGCCCGGACCCCACGCACATGGTTTTCCCCACTCTTCCTTGCTCCAGGGAACGCAGAGCATCGCTGCCTCGGCCCCGGCGCAGTGCCCCGGGTGCGGGTAGTGTCTCTGGAAGGGGTTCGTCATGGGAGCCCCGCCACCCCGGTTTCGCCGCCCAGTGTGGGCTGGAGGTGCCGGGGACCGGGAATCCGTTCGCTCCGTCCCACAGGTCTGCGGCTGCCGGTCGATGTCCCTTTGTCGTTTTGGGGCTCCCCAGGGGGGATCTCGGGGTTCCTGCCCCGGCCTGACACAAGCCTCCATCAGCTCAGACCTGGGTGGGTGGAGGCATGTGGGCTGCCCTCGGGGGCCGGGAACCGCGGCGGAGACACCGGCGCGTAGCTGTGGAGCGAAACCCACTGCGGGAGTCTCTGGCTTGTTTTGGCTACACAAACCGCTTCCCTCACTTCCCACTGCGCGGGGGCCTTCGCCCAGGAATTTCGATACACTTGCACCAAAGCCCTTCACCACTCACTCACGAAATATTTAGCACTGAATATTTTCCTAACCCTTTCCCTTTCCCTTTCCCTTTCCCTTTCCCTTTCCCTTCCCCTTTCCCTTTCCCTTTCCCTTTCCCTTTCCCTTTCCCTTTCCCTTTCCCTT
The DNA here is from genome assembly GCF_001522545.3 of Parus major. Taxonomy (NCBI): domain Eukaryota; kingdom Metazoa; phylum Chordata; class Aves; order Passeriformes; family Paridae; genus Parus; species Parus major. Next base: position 60,480,208 of record NC_031799.1, on the reverse strand, counting down.
TCCCTTTCCTTTCCTTCTT
>NC_031799.1:60475868-60479995 GCF_001522545.3 Parus major | reverse complement strand
CCTTCCTCCCTTCCTCCCTTCCTCCCTTCCTCCCTTCCTCCCTTCCTCCCTTCCTCCCTTCCTCCCTTCCTCCCTTCCTCCCCTCTTTCTTTTTCTTGTTATTATTACTCAATTATTGCTGTTCATGTTGCTATTATTGTCGTTATTATTGCTTTTGTTATTAATATCAGTGTTATTTATTTTTAAGGGTATGTGGAAAGAGAACTGTCTTCTATTCTATGCTTTGAAAAAAGGAGCCTCCAGATCTCCAGCAAGCCTGGGGCTACCTTGAGAGTTTTGCAAGCAAATGAGAATGCGGAAGTTTCGTTAAGATCCGCCCTAACTTTTTCGATTTTTACCTTAACTACTTGTATTTAGTTGTGTGGTTTTGCTGGTTTGTGGGATTTGAGTGTTGAGGGAGGGTGGGTTTTTTAAAGATGTCTATTATTCTCTCACCTCCTAACACCGTGTTCGCCCCTGGCTCTTGTCCCAAGCCGAAGGGGCAGGCGCTGCCGGCGCCCTTGCCGCGTTCTCCTGCCCTGCCCGCTCGCCCTTCGTGGCCGTGACCATGGACCGGGTGCCACGTGGAGCCCCGCGCTTTTGGCCGAGATCTGCGGAAAGGAAAGCCTAGTCCAAACGCCTTTCTCCCCGTCCAGCCTTCCCTTCTCCTGGGGAGCACGGAAAGTTTTAGGTACAAATAGTGCAAATGTATTTTATCTTCCCTTTTGGAGAATTTCTCCTGCTGCCGTCTCGTTGGAAAAATGAACACATCTTCCCCAGCCCTAGGAGGAGACTGGAGACCCCCTCATCCTCTCTTCCTGTAACCCTTCAAAGTAGTTTAAAATTACTTTTCCTGTCTTTCGGCCATCTGTCAATGTCACATCCACGCCGCCTGCTTGGGGTGGGGGAAGCGGGAGGTGGATGGGAAGAGTCCCTGCTCGTCCCCGGTCCCTGGCGGAGCAGAGGGTGCTCCTCTACACCCCGCTACCTTACTGCTGTACCCTCCATCCCTTCCCCCTCGGCTCCAGAGCCAGTCCGGCTCCGAGGGGCTAGGCGTGACCGCCGACCGGGTTCGTCCTGTCGCCGGGTGGCGACACGAGGCGTTTCCTGGGCGAGCTGGCGGGCTCCGAGAACGCATCTCCCGTCCAAGAGGAGCAGAGGGGCCGTCTGCTCAGGGTGGGGTGAGAAGAGGAAACAAAATGTATAGAGGGGCTTAGGACGTAGCCTTCCTCCTGAAAGCTCACTAGTCGCCGTAATCTTCCTCCTCAGCGTAGGGAGCACTAACTAACCTTGCCGTGAAGATTTCTGTGCTGCGGAAGGACGAGAAAGAAGGGAAAGAAAAACATCCAAACTCCTGTGGTGTTGACAATGCTTCGGGAAACGGGGTGCTCGTCTTTCTGGCGTGACACCCCGCGATAAAGAGAGGGGGTGTGCCTTGGCCTCCGCGCACCGCCTGGGCACGGCAGAGAGGCTGGGACGCGGGGCGACTGGGGAGGCTCCGTGCCCTCTCCTAGTTCTTTCCTGAAACGAATATATGGCCGAGCTTCACTGGCGAGAAATCCAAAGTTCAGTCAAGGCACAGCTTCGGTAGAAGGGCAATTGTCACTGCTCTCTTCCCAGCTGGATGAAGTTTAGAAGATTTTTTTTTTTTTTTTTTTTTAATTTTATTTCCCGGAAAAATAGAAGGGATTTGTTAGCATGTAAGTAACTGAGTTAGAACAAGAGCCAAACTCTTCAGTATATAAATTCTCATTATCAGCTTTCAGCCTAGCAAAACTAGAGCCATTTGCTTAACTTAATCTGTAACATATGTTTGCAACAGTAGCAGATTTTAGTGGGTTTTTTTTGTGTGTGTGTGTGTGTGTGTGCGCGCGTGTGCGTGCGTATGTGTGTGCATGCGTGTGTGCGTGTGGTTTGGAACTGATCAAGTTGTAAATTTTCTGCCTGAGGTTTTCAGCGCCTCCTAGTTACAGCGTAACACCTATTGAGAGAGAGAGAGAGAGAGAGAGACTCCACAAAAATCCCACGGCACCAAATCCGAATAATCCGACCCAAAATCTCCAACAAAGTTTATCAGTTAGGCCACTCCAACTCCTTCGGATTCATCCCACTGAGAAAGGAGCTGCCACGTTTCGGAGAAAATTAAACGAGCAATTCAGCATCATCCCCACCATGCTTTGTCTGCGTGATTCAATGTTTACCATTACTTTTTTCCCGTCTCATATACCAGTTCTCCTCAAAGTACCGCAGGAATGATGCAAACGACAGAAACCTCCCCGTTCTGTTAACAGCAATAATAACAGCAGTGACAGCGCTCGTGGTGATCCCACAGCAGACCGGTGGTTTAAAGCCTTATTCACTCTGTTGGCTTTATGTCCCACAACAACTTTTAAAACATCTGTCCAGCAGGAAGATGATTTTTTTCCACATATAAATGGCACTTAGTCTTTAAATATGGGTTTATAACAGAGTCCTAACAAGGTGAGAAGAGATTTTTGGGAAATATTATACACACAAAATTTAGTGTTATCAGTCTACCTCGGCTACAGACGCTTGCCTTGAAAAAAAGAAAGTAATAAGAATTACACACAACTGCTTAAAAAGATCCAAGGCCCGTGATTTTTTTTTTTTTTATCTGCACTTGGGATGCATCATGATTGCGTGGATTAGTTAATGGCAGAGTGATATAGGGGTAACTCCAGAGGACATTCAGGATATTCCTGCCAGGCAAACCCCCGGGAGCCTTTTCCGCGGCACATCACTCCCAGCCTGCGGACCCACTCCCTTAGCCGTGTGCCGCCAAGGCCTGAGGCAGCTCGCTGCGCATTTTAGGACACCCGCCAACGTGAGAGACCTCTCCCCTCTCCTTTCCCGCCGCGGTACACAGCGGCACACGCCCCCGTGCCGTCCCGCCCGGCCCGGTGGGTCCCGGGGCGCTCGGCGGGCGCGGAGGGGCCGCGGGGAGCGCGGGCGGCGGTGCCGAGAGGCGCAGCGCCACCTAGTCCCCGCCGCGGGGAGCGGCGCGGAGCGGCGCGGAGAGCGAGCGGAGAGGAGCGGGTGCGGCTGCCCGGCGGGGGCCGGGGGAGGGGAACGCCTCTTCGGCAGCGGAAGGGACGGCTCTGTCCTTCTTTTGTAAAATCACTTTTAATTAATTCCGCGTGAACACTCCACGGGTTGTGGGTTTGTGCGCAAGGATTCGTGGAGGGAAAAGAGGAGCGCACCTGGCTGTTCGCCCCCAGGACTCGCCAGCCCCGAACGCACGGGGTTAAAAAAAAAAAAAAAAAAGGTAGACAAAAAGCCAACCAAGCAAGCCACCAAAGCGCCTCCTCGGTGAGGAGCAGCGGCGCAACCGGGATGCGGGGCGAGCGCGCCCAAAGAGCAGAGATTTGTCAAGGGGAACCGAATAGGCTACTTTAAATGTTACTTGATAGCAGCAGCAGCGCCTTGCGTGAAACCTAGAAACTGCCAGTGCCCTTATCTTCAGGCAGACAAACAGGCGAACAAACTTTACCGGGTGTTTATATCCTCCTCTCAAAGACAGCTAAACAAAGGCAGGGAGTATTAAATTACCGCTGCGAGTCCCGTCCCATCGAGTGTCACTCTTATTTCTCACACTTATGGGGATCCCAGGGACAAACCCCCTCAAATCAACCAACAAACTAACAAATTCCTTCTACATCGTGTTCGAATTATTTCTGCAAAATAATCCAAGTCGTGGGCTGCGTGCAGACACCGAAGCGTTGTTCTGCAAGCTGAACTGAGGGTTCCACTGCCGAGGAATCGTTGCAAACCACTCACCTGAACCGTCTCCAGAGTGTTTGGAGGAAAATTACTAACAGCAATGCACGCATCTGTGTAAAAATATCTTTACTGTTAAGCCTTTTTAGAGGTTTACTCGATTATTTAAAAATTTTCAGTCATGTTCAGACATTTCCTAACAGAAAACCATGCCGGTTTATCTACTGTGATACTGCTTTTTGTTGTTCGGGAGTTTTAATAACTTATTGATTCATTATGTATCTATCATCATGCTAGACTGTTACTGCAGGGTTTTCTTTCTTTCTTTCTTTCTTTCTTTCTTTCTTTCTTTCTTTCTTTCTTTCTTTCTTTCTTTCTTTCTTTCTTTCTTTCTTTCTTTCTTTCTTTCT
>NC_031799.1:60473308-60475548 GCF_001522545.3 Parus major | reverse complement strand
TTCCGCCACTTCCGCCACTTCCGCCACTTCCGCCACTTCCGCCACTTCCGCCACTTCCGCCACTTCCTTCCTTCCGCCACTTCCTTCCTTCCGCCACTTCCTTCCTTCCTTCCGCCACTTCCTTCCTTCCGCCACTTCCTTCCTTCCACCACTTCCGCCACTTCCTTCCTTCCTTCTGCCACTTCCTTCCTTCCTTCCGCCAGCATGAGGCAGATTCACGGCACTTCCTTCCTTCCGCCACTTCCTTCCTTCCTTCCTTCCACCACTTCCTTCCTTCCGCCACTTCCTTCCTTCCTTCTTTCCTATCTTTCTCTTCCTCTTTCTCTCTTTTTCTTTCCTACTCCACTCGTCCTTCTATCATACTTTCTCCCTTCCTTCTCCCTCTCCCCCTCTTCTTCTCCCTCTACCTCGCTCAGCATTTCTGAGAACAGAAAGCAGATGTGATCAGACAAGCGGCGCCCGGGGTCCCGTGGCGAGCAGGTGCACCCAACTTCTTCACACTCACTGTGAGCATTCTTAAAATGGGAAGTTATAACCGAAAAAACAGAGATTCCTGACCCTTTCGACCGCGGCCACCTGCATGCCGTGAATCTGCCTCATGCTGCGGAAATGATGAAATTAGCCCTTGGATAATAACAGTTTGGGGCTATTTCGACAGGTCGCGATACTCAGCCCCTGTGCAAGTCAGTCGAGGGCGCTTGGCAGGCAATCTCGCATCCTCCGGACAGGGCGGGGTGTGTGCACCGCCGGGTGCGCCCCCGGCTGATCCCGTCCCTCGGGTGCTCCGCACGCCCGTCTCCCTGGCTGACAGAGGTGGAGCGGCAGCTAGCGGGGAGGGAGACGGGATGATTCACCCGAGGGAGGGCTCGGCACCCGGGGTGTCCGGCTGAACCTCGCTGCTGAGTTTTGCCTAAACATAAAACCTCCTCCGAGATAGAGAGCCCAGCTGTTATATTAACATTGATTTATTACTTTTAAAAATAAATTTACACACATGCCAACAGCACTCCGTTTTGTTTCCCCAGACTCAAGGATTTATTTTCGACTTAGTCCTCATCTGACAAAACAATGCCCTTTAACTTTATTACACATCAATGAGAAAACCTGTCTGGTTTTTGGTTTAATTTATCGTTCTGGTACTTGTGGAGACTTCAGTGATACAGCAAAAGCCAAGGTCAGAAAATACACACAAAATGACAGCCAGGCACAAAAGCAAATATCAATAAAGGAAGCAACATCTAGTAGATGCTATTATCAACCCTTCTAGAGTCCATAGGCATCGAGGATCACAATTAGAGAAGGCAAAAACCTTTTTAGCTTGGAGTGTGCAGGTAGTTTACTTGGGGTTGTTTTGATTTGGATTGGATTTTTTGTTTGTTTTTGGTTGTTTTTTTGTTTGGTTTTTGTTTGTTTGTTTTTGTTTGGTTGAGGTAATTTCTGTTGTTTTGTTTTAGGGGTTTTTGTTGGGTTTTTTGGTTTGGTTTGCGTTGAGTTTTTCTGTTTGTTTGTTTGGGGTTTTTATGGTTGGGCGCTCTTTCTGTTGTTTTTTTTGTTGGTTTGTTTTTTTTTTATGGTGAAGACTGGGTCTTCGTTCATTTGCAGGACTAAGACAACTCTAGTATCCCACGGTTTTGTGCAAAGACAGTCCGTTGAATAGATCTACAGTTATTGAAGGGAAGAAACACAGGGTTATCCATAGTATGCTGCCTTATTTCTGTGCAACACCCAATTACCAAATATATCTGATGGCCGAACTCAGCGGAATTAGATTGTACTTTGAAACAGCTTTTGCAGTATATTTCATCTGTGTTTTGGTTTTCTTTAGTAGTCATTAAAAGACCACTTCTTCATTTCAGAAATACACTGTCTTTGTGCACTTCATTTCACACTCACAGGAGAAAAAAAAAAAAAAGAAAAAAGTTTTGACATCTTGGAGTGAGGTCAAAATATTTTTTAAAACCTGTGTACTGTATTTCTCATTTGTTCCTTTCCCCTCCCTCCCCCCCCACCTGATGCTAATCTATTATTTTAAAGCAGAGGTTGTTGGCACTAACGAAAGCTCCTTCAGTGAAAGTGCAGACAGAGGGATACTCCTGCAGTATTAGGAAAGTAAAATAAGATGTGGGCAGAGTGTGAACAAATATCTTCCTTTCCTTTCCTTTCCTTTCCTTTCCTTTCCTTTCCTTTCCTTTCCTTTCCTTTCCTTTCCTTTCCTTTCCTTTCCTTTCCTTTCCTTTCCT
>NC_031799.1:60465784-60472893 GCF_001522545.3 Parus major | reverse complement strand
TTCCTTTCCTTTCCTTTCCTTTCCTTTCCTTTCCTTTCCTTTCCTTTCCTTTCCTTTCCTTTCCTTTCCTTTCCTTTCCTTTCCTTTCCTTTCCGACTCATTCTCACAAAATTCTCTCAGAGAAGCATCTAATAATCACTTTAGATATGTTCAAATTAGGGCACTCGGTCTTTTCTAACACTAAGTAAAGATGTGACAGGTTTTGTTATCGGCAGCAGAGTTAGACCTTTGTAAGATACTCCCTTTCTTTTCCCGTAAATACACCACCTACAAATAAAGACCTCCTGTCTTAAAGGCGTGACTATCCTCTATGTCTCTGTCCACTTTCTGTCCACTGTCTCCACATAAATGAAAACTCTGTGTCATTTAACATTTTTTTTTTTTCCAGACGGTTAGGGTTATGTGTTGTTTGGTGTCATATTTTTTTCTCTTCAGAAATTGTACTATGCTTTTCCCTGCAGATCCCTAAGTCCATATTTCCCTGGATAAGCCTCGGAGGAAAAGATACCAAATCACCCCGCTAAAATACACAGCAGAGGATCTCTGCGGATCACTGGATATTGCCCTGCCAGTGTTAGCGGTGGTTTTCTGGTCGGGCTCTGGGGTAGGAAGGGGAGGAAAAGGATGGAAAGGGGAGGGGGAGTGTGGGGTGAGGGGAGAGAAATTTTTAAAAGCACCCTGACACTCAGAAAGGGGCTGTTTCCTTAACACCCATGGGACAGGCCTGCCTGCTCTGTCACACCACGGGCATCCGGAAACGGGTACAGGGACCCTCTGTGGGGTGCAGAAACTGCCCCCCGCCCCTACCAAAGCTGGCTTCCCAGACAGTCTAGGGTAGGACACAGGATTTGGGGGCCGCTTAGAAGTTCTCCCCTAAGACCTGCATCTGAGTAGTGGGACTAGAATGGACTGGGATTTGATGTTCTTCTGATCATGCCCGCACCCCAGTCCGGTTCAGACCTGCGGTGCAGCCGCACACCCAGAGGTGCCTCCCCTCCAGCCGGTCAGTCGCCTTGTAGTGTGACCGCCTGTCCCCAGACTTGATTGGTTTTGTCATCTCAATTCTGGCAATGCAAGGAGAGAGGAAGCACCCGAAGCCCTTTCCAAGGGGGAAGCAGTAGAGGGTCGTTTTGGGTGCAGAGAGCATTTGCAAAGCACTCCGGTGGCTCCTCCGGCAATGGCTCTGGCCTTTTATTGCAGAAAGGGTAAAAAGAACGTGGGTGCTTGCAGATCCCGATCCCTCTCTCCTTACAAAGGGCAAAGCTTGATAAAATAGCCCGTCTGTGAAGATCACCGGGAAGCATCGGCTGCATCCCCTAGACAGAGGTGGAAGCTGAGGAAGGAGAAAGAGGAGGGAGTTGGATGGCACCTTCTGGGCATCTGGTCTGAGAAGAAGATGAAAACGTGTTGAGGATGCAGGAGACTAAAATCTGAGTCGGAGCAGTACTAACCACAGCATCCCAGGCCGTGCCTGTGCACATTTCCGTCTTGACGTACAATTAAATTACAGCAAATTCCTCTATAAATAATATCGTTGGGAATCGTTCTTTAAGATTCAAGAATGTCTGAGGTTTAATAGCTTTTAAAACGTCAGTTCTGAATGGCTTATGCAACGAATGGCTACCTTCAAATCTTAAACCCTTTTTAAATATGCTATACATATGGATTCCAGTTTATCTCTACCTATTTCTTTTTAAAAAGAGGGAAGCATTCTTAAAAAGCTACTTGTAACACTTTATTTTAGTAAAGCAGATGTTAATTTTTTTTCACATATCATTTTATGACCGAGTACATATGTAAATTGGAAAGTATCCAGAATGCTTCTATTATTTGCTAAATGATTTTTAGCTGAGGCATATTGTTTCTGGCACAACCAAGGTATAGGTTACACCAATAAAATAAACATCTGTGATTTTGGCAGGAGAGGAAATAAATGTGAGTTCCTATAAAAGCAGAGAAAGCATTTGTGTAGAGGGAAACACACCTGCAAAGGAGTAAATCGGCTATTTACACAGCCGTTCTGAAAGCAGGCTCTCTGCCGTACAGTTAAAAAAAAAAAACAAAAAAAAAAAACAAAACCAAAAAACCCCCCAAAAAACCAGGTCGTGGAATTCCGGGAGAAAAACGAACGTGACCCTGGATGTAGCCTTCTGATAACATATCCCAGGCAGTGGAATAAAAGCCTTGGAATGTTTTCTAGACAAGGATTGCGCTCTCTCTCCTCTCTTAAAAGCTGAGTGTTTAGCTCGCAGGAATATATTAGCCACAGTTTCCTCCTGTCAATATTTAAGAATTCCCAGAGACTTCAAGGGGCTGAGTTTTTCTCTTTTCACAGCAAAATATCTGTGAGAGATGTTTGTGTTTGCAAGGAGTTTTACGAGGGGTCTGAGTTCATAAGAAGAGCAAGGCATAATGCATCGGCATAATAATTAACCGTATGCAATATTTATTGCCGTGTGATGTTTGTTATCATGTAGGCAAGTGCACTCAATTGAGGTTTAACAAATATTGATCAAATATAATGAATAAATATGCATATGTATTATTTATCTGTGCATACATGTATACATACAGCAGGAGCATCTCGTTACTGAGGATGAGGAGAGCTGTCTGCCGCTGCTCCTGCCTTCCTCTCCACCCTGCCCCTTTGCCAAGAGGGCTGCAGAGAGGTTAGGTTTTGGGGCTTTTTGTAATATAAAATACCGCAGGTGCAGAAAAAAATGAAGGTCACCAATAAATTTGGTCTCAGCATGGAGTATAATTGTAACAAAACGCTGTTGAATAAAAAAACAAAGATCTCACTGGCTGGGGCAGCATCGTCGCGAACCATCTGGTGCATATTAAAAGCAGTGCTGTAAATATAGCTGGAAACTAATGTGGTACCAGATCCTATAGGCGCAGGGGCCTGCCGAGCTTTCCATATGCTGGATGTGTGGATGGCGCGGCGCACGGAGGGAAAGGTGTCGCATCGGCCAGGAGCTCTTAGGGCATGATTTTGCATAATCCTGATGGAAGTTTGTCCCGACAGAGAGGGGGAAGGAGGCAAGGAAGGCAGAGGAAAGGCCTCTCTGCCGTCCTGCTCGGTCTCGCCACGATAGGGTATGCGGCTGCTGACGTCACTTCGCATCAGGGCCCAGGAACAAACGTGACCCAGGCAGAGCTCATCTGTTTCTCATCACTTGGGAAGTTTCTCTCGCGCCCCTCCCACCCTTCTTCCCTCTCCCTTTCTGTCTTTTTTTTTTTCTTCCCCCCCCCTTTATTTTTTTTATCCCCTACCTAAACCGGGGCAGGCCCCTTCCCCATCGCCGGCCGCAACCCATCCTGGCTCTCGTCCCCATGTCCATCCCCGCCGCGGCCCGAGCTCCCCGCAGGGCAGGAGCTTGAGGCGCACTCCCAGGCGGGGTGTCCGGCCCCTGACCGCCCCCCTGGGCCTGGCTCTTCCCTTCCCCCCCCCATTCTGATGCCATTGTTCGCGCTCGCAACCCAACTTTGGCTGCCGATTCAAAGCTCGGCAGTCCCCTGGCTCCTGCATTGTACTGAGGGTCACTTACTCTTTTCTCGGAGTTAGGCTCTGCTCCTTAATCTCTCCTCTTCTCCGCTCCTCATGAGCTGACGCGTCCTCCCCACGCACCCGAAGCTGCCACAGAGGCTCGTCTTGACAAACCTGCTGCTAATCTCGGCCCAGTGCAACCAACAGAGAAATAAAAAATCTCTCTCGCTCTCTGCTTCCCCACACACCTTTTTTTTTTGTTTTTTTTTTTCCTTTTTTTTTCCTTTTTTTTTCCCCCTTCCTTTTCTTTTCCTCCAGGCTTCATTCACCTCAGAGCACTGCCGCCTTTAATTATGGGAGATACATTTCTTCCCTGGGAGTCATTCATGGGGATTTTTTAGGTGGAAAGACGTTTCAGCAGAGCTATATTTGAGCAGGGACCAGTGCCCTATATCCAGAGGCTTTGAGTGAAGTGCAGATTGAGACATATCGGGTTCCCTATAAAAGGATCATTTCTTGTGGGAGGTTGGACACGAAGTTTGGACTCGTGACTTGCATTCCTGAGAGACATGCATATTTTAAAACAACAAAGCAAGCTCGGAAGAAGGCTTAGAGGAGGGGAGGGGGGGAAATAGAAGAAAAAACTTAAAGAAGTTACTAAGTTACAAACATCTGTCAACATGGACCAATTTGTGTGGCTCTCAGGGGGAAAAAGAAAGTACCTGCTAGTTTTTTGTATCACTTCAGGGAGTCTCAGCTACTTGCTGGAAGTTGATGTGGCTCTCCAGACGCTAAGAAATGCAGTTTGGCTCAAAACTGGGAGCTTAAAGCGCTTTAGTGGCCTGTGAATTTAAATCCCAACTCCTTCTTTATCGGCTCTTTGCGTGGAGCTGCTTCAGCGTTGCAAGGGACATCTCACCTCTCAAAAAGAACCCCGGGTGGGGGAAAGACAAAAGGAGAGCAAATAGGGCGACTCGTGTGTTAGTTGAAGGAAGCCACTGGCGCACCCGATCCCGCAGTGCAGATAGAGGAAAAATGAGAAAACAAGGTGAAAAAGAGCAGTCCTGACTTGCTGTGAACCCTGAGGGAAATAGGGAGGCTGGGGGCCACGGGCAGCACCCTCCACTTCAGCATCCTAAGGAGAAGGAAGGGGTGTGCATATATATATGTGTGTGTGTGTGTGTGTGGATGTGTGGATGTATGTATGTATGTATGTATAAATTACGTGTCGGGGAGGTGAACGGGAAGGGCTGGCCGCAGGCAGCGGCAGGTGGGGCGGCAGCTTGCGGCCGGACAGCAGGGCACAGAGCGCTGCACGCAGGGCTGCACGCCGCAGCGGTGTGGGCAGCAGAGGCGCGGGGGTCTGGGCTGCTGCCGGGAGTTTGCAGACAAAAGGAGAAGGCCTAATGGTGAGCTGGATATCTCTGTTAGTTGTCAGCGCTGGTACACGGCTGCTGGGAAATGCTAATCAGCCCTCGCTGAGCGGGATGCAGCCTAGGTTGACTCCTGGCACACGCACGCACATGCACTCGGGCTGCTGCAGGGTCTCTGACACGCACGCACACACATCTCGCTCCTCGGTGGGGTCGACCGTGACCCCTGTGCTTTGGTCTGGGCTTTGTTTGGTCCAGTGGTGGTAAGATCCACCTTAAACGTCATACACAGCAAATACCTTCCTAAATAACATAATAGCATAGCTTACAGGCACCAGCCCACTTTTTCTCTGAGGAGCCTCCCCCCACCTGCTGGTCCCCCTTTCTTCCTTTTTTTCCCTCCTTTTTAACAGCTAACAGGGGATATTTTATACCTGTAGTTTTGGATTTGATCCGTTGCTTTAAGTTTGGTGGAGGGTTCTGCAGGAGAGGAGCTGCATATACACTATTATACAGTCATCACTGAGATTACTAACAGCGAATCTCTTGTCAGCCAGACAGTCCAGCTTTGAAAAATTACTCACATTACCCTGATTTTACAAAATTTGGGCTAAGGAAAAGGTGGGGAGATAAAATTTCCCACTGTCCCTTTTACAATTCTTGTCTTTCCTCGCAATTACTTCTATAAAGTGATTGGGCCCGTTACGTGTAGTGTCTTTGTATTTCTAGTGGGGGCCACGTGGATGCCAAAGGAGAGATCCTGACATCTGTCCTCAAGCCTTCTCTGGAGTACCTGCACCACCCTGCTCCACACACCAGCCCTTGCATCCCAGTCACCATCAAAACCGATCTAGCAAGAGTAGCCAGGGTCCCCACTTTTTTGTGGCTCCGGCAGTGTCAGGGAGGGGGTCTTTCCTATCCTTCCTCACAGACAGAAAATGTAATTTTTTTTTTCAGGTGGCCGCACCTTGCACTGGGACCGCCATGTGAAAATGTCCGGCAGGGATGCCCTAGCTTCAAAAAGAGAAGAGCGGTAGGTGACTCCATAGCACTGCCAGAGACGCCTTGGGGGAAACGGCAGGGAGGAAAAAAAGGCAGGATCTTTGAACTGGGACCCCGTCGGGAAGTGGTCGCCTTTCCCATCTTTGCAGTTTCAGACTTGTTCCCCGGCTATTTTCCGCTGAAGGTGCTCAGACAGGAGAAGGGGCTGATGCTGAAATGCTTAAGGGAGCATTTAAACCCAGAGCCTTCAATGAAGGAAGAAAGAATGGGCGTGGAGGTGGAAAAAAGTTGGAAAATGGATTCACTGACAAGTAAGGATAATAAATGAGAGGCGCTTTCAGATAGATATCTCAGTCGTGAAATTGCACCCAGCTGGTTGTGTAAGCAAACAAATAGTTTCATGTTAGAGACTCTCGACTTGTGGCTTGATGAATAGAACACGACAGAGGTAAATGGCTCTTTAACTCATTTAGGAATAAAACTCTTTGGCTTCCAAAGTAAGAGATCTTGTGACACCATGGATCCTGAGCAAGTACTTTAACAAGAGTTTTATTAGTTTCAACTTCTGCTCCTGGATCTCCCCTATCGTTCACCTCCTCCCTCACACCTCTGTCCTTTTCCTTTTTATTTATTTTTCTTTTTAATGTTTTACTCTTTTTTGTCTTTCTTTTCTTGCATTCCTCTTTCTCGCTCTTTTTTTTTTCTCTCTCTCTTTGTTATTATTTTTTTAATACTCCTCCTCAAAAGCACCTCACAGGAGAAATTTTCTCACTTCATCAGCACCTGGAAACCCGGCAGGTTTGCAAGGTACATATCAGATCTGTCCATGGCACCCGAGGGTTTTAGCTTTGGAAATATATTTATTTCTAATTATTACTGGAGGAATCACGGCAGAAACCTCATCCTCCGTCTCTCTGACCCTCTGGGGATTAAACAGGGAAGGGTGTCTAAAAAAAAATGTCACACATCGAAGGCAGTGGCTGTGAAGCCAGTGAGAAAGTGAACCTTTTAAAACAAATACATACACACGTTTTGTAGAGGTCATGCCGTTTCTGGAATTAGTTCCAAAGATATTAGCGAAACGGAACAAACGGGGAAAAGGGTACCCCGATTTCTGCCTCTCCCAGTAAAGCAGAAAGAAAAAAAAGAGGAGAGGAGACTCGAGGAGACTTGAGGAGAGGAAGAAAAATTAAAAGAAAGAGAAGGGGAGAGAAGGAAATAGAAGGAAAGGAAATAGAAGGAAA
>NC_031799.1:60453830-60464809 GCF_001522545.3 Parus major | reverse complement strand
AAAGAAAAGAAAAGAAAAGAAAAGAAAAGAAAAGAAAAGAAAAGAAAAGAAAAGAAAAGAAAAGAAAAGAAAAGAAAAGAAAAGAAAAGAACCCCTGCCCCCTATTTCAAGACTTATAAACTAACGCTTTGAATAGTCAAAATGTCCCATGAAACCGGAGGAAGCATGTCGACAGTGTCTCTAATAGCCGTGCACATGCGTTCGCGGACACTCCCTGTGAATGGCTGCGCGCCGGGACATTGCTGGAGGGGGCGGCTGCAGCAAGCCCTGACATCCCTGATCAGCCCTCCGTCCCTCTGTCCGTCTGTCGGAGAGTCCATCCAGGCCAGCCAGTGCCACCGTCCCTGCCAACCCTTCCTGCTCCTCCCTCAGCAGCTGGTCCGTTGAGAAGGGGATGTCTGGCTGCCACATCCCACAGGTAATGAGAGAAAAACAAATTAAACAAACAAACAAAAAAATCAAACAAACACTCCCCTCAAAAAGAAAAAAAAAGAAAAAAAAAGAAAAAAAAGAGAAAAAAGCACCCCAAAAACCCCAAAACAAGAACAACCCAAAACAACAAAAAAACCCCACCCAATAACTGAAAAACCTCCCAACAAAACACCAGCAAAACCAGAGGTCCTATTCAGCCCTTTCTGTCAGATAAAAGACATTTCTGTCTTTGTGTAGGTAACCAACCGGTCTCCTGCGAGTGAACCCACGCGGAATCCACTTTTCTTGTATTACTTCTGCTGCCACTTGCAGGGACCAGACTTTTCGTGAGAGACCCTCTATTTACCTCAGCAGGAAAAGAGCCTTTTGCATCTTGATCCGTCGATTTTATTGGTGGCGATGAGACAGGTCACTTGTGATGGGGTCCCATCCCCACGCTCCCTCCCCAATTCTACTTTATTTCGACGGGTACGGGGAAAGTGGGGCTTATCCTTTACTCCCGCCCCTAGAGTGGGCTCATCACCCTCCTCCTGCAGATGAAGAAGGTGGATGAAAGCCGAGCCACCCAAAAGGTGCCCCCAGGGGGCAAGGGCGTGTCGAGAAACCCCGGGAAAGGGGAAGCCGCAGCCCATGACGTTCACGGACAGGCGGAGGAGGTACGCGCACACAAATGACCCTCGCCTCGGCGCTACCCCTGCCACCGCCGGCAAGCCCCCCTCCTCCTCAGCTCGGGTTCAACCTACCACTTAGCAGCATTTCCAAATATTTATTCGATTAAATGTATAGAAAAGGCCTAATTGGGCGGTGGGAGGAGGCAAGCTAGTTAGCGAGGTGATAAGACGACTGGAAAGGAGGGCTTTGTATCTACCGTGCCCCGAGCAGGTCCCCTGCCCGGGGCTGGGGTGGGAGGGTCGCCCCTCTCCCAAATCCCACCGACCCCCTGCTTTCTCCCCTCCAATCCCCACCCCGGCCTTTGAAGTGCTGCGGCAGCTGCTGGCGAGCATGGAGGGGCCGCGGAGCCCTGCGCGGCAGGATGCAGGGATGCCAGGGAACTCCCTGCCGACTCCTCCTCCTGCCGAGCTTGGGAACCGAGGAGCCTCCGGGGACAGCGTCCGGGCCCCCGGCAACGACAAGGCAGAAGAAATGTAGATGGAGTTGGTTTTAAAGCAGTATATTGTAGGTTATGAATAAGTCGGCAGAAACTTGCTGAGGGGCCCAGCCCGTCTCCACATTCACATATTAATATTTATTTTTTTTCCCAGCAAATAGCACTCGATGACGCGATGATACAGTACTTTTAGCTGCCATTTGAATGCCCGAGAGGCTGCAGCGTGGCAAAGGAAAACATCCACTGACACAACGCAGACTGGGTAGTTAACACTTCAGAACTCGATACCGTCTTATAAGCAAAGTTTAATAAGGGATTGAAACACTTCTTTCTAGGCACATACATGGAAATAAGTGCATCTCGTACACCTCCTCTACACCTGCAAGTTTCTTGGCAATCCGTGGGTTATTATTATTCATAAATATGAAAATTAATTGAAAAATATCTACGAAAAAGTTTATCTGTTTTCATCAGTGGAGTAACACTGTAATGAATTTATTTACATCGCACTGGAAGAAACCAAGACCTGTTTTTCTCTTCCGATATCCCCATTTGTTTTGTTTATTTTTAGGTGGAGGGGGGGGCTGGTTTTTTGTTTTGTTGGTTCGTTTTTGTTGTTATTTTTGGGTTTGAGGTGTTTGTTTGTTTTGGTGGGTTTGGGTTTTTTGGGTTTCGGTTTGTTTCTTTTTTTTTTTTTGGTGTTTTTTGTTGTTGTTCTTTATGTATTTTTGTTTGTGTTTTTAACTGCTAATTCAGCTGGATCCATCCAATCACCCATCCCACCATACAGCAGTGCTGAAAATGCTGCTTTCAGCACCTCCCATGTCTGAGTATTCCCACTCACTCCCTGCTGAGAGCCCGGAGGGGCTGCTGGACCCCCTCTCTCCAGGGAAGGCCCCGGGGAAAGGGCAGGAACAAAGCTCTCACTCATGCAGTGTCCAAGTGAGTGACAAAAGGGAGGATGTCTGTCTGTCTGTCTAATTCCCGAATTCTGTGCTCAGGTCTGGAATTAACCAAGTCCCTCCCCTCCCAGCACCTATGAATACAGGCCATTTCTCGGTCCTGAATGGGGTGATACCCCCATAGATGATCTGGCCGTAATGTTGATTATCCAGCTATAACTGTCTACTGTATAGAGCTGCTCTCACCTCAGATCTGCTGCGCCTAGAATATTAAAAACCCCAAGTGAGTTGAAGAATCTTGTTAAAGAAAGAGAAAAAAAGGAGGGAGGGGAAGAAATAAAGAATGAAAAAAAAAAAAAATATGGGAGAGACTGAGAGAGAGCTAGAGAGAATGAATGAGAAAGAGGAGAGTATGGAGGACAGCAAATTAGAAGGAAAACACTGCCCATGTCTTCACAAACTGAAAAGTCTACCTCATCTAGGCTTGTTTGGAGGGAACAGGAGGTGTCTGTGTGAGGGGGACAATGTTATTTTTAAAGATCCAGCTTTATTAATACATTAAGAAAGAGCTCCCTTGGTAGTATGTGTTCTTACAGCTCCGTCTCAGATCCTATAAAACATTAATGCACTGAAAGCTGTTACAGAGATCTGCACGACCAGCTAGAAGCCTTTACCTTCAAAGGAGCTCCATTACAAAAACGATTTTTAATTTTCTGGGAAAAAAAAAAGACAAGCTGAAATGAAAAGGGGCTTTTGGCACAGAGCTCAGGCCCTGGCAGTGGGTGGGCCATGGTGTGGGATGTCACAGCCTGTGTTTTCTGCATGGCCATGGCACATAAGCACACATGAAATGCACTAGCTCACCACCCAATGAGCAAGCATCCAGCTGGATTTCTATATTAATGGAGTGGGAATACCCTCCACACAGCAACTAGAGTTGGGAAAAAAAAACAAGAGATCTGTTCTGGCTGACAGTAAGCACAAGGCATGCACACTAGAGCATGTATTGGGGTCTGCGAGCCCTTGGATTAAAAAAGAAGATAAAACCAAAAAAACCCTCAACCCCATGCCAAGCCCCCAGAAGCCGAAACCCACCAGGCTTGGAACAAACAGGACCCATGGCTGGAGTATGCCTCCTGCTGCATGGGTAGAGATGATGGCATATGGTGACTTCAATCCATGCCCACAGTGTCTAAGAGTAAAATGTAAGGTGTGAACTCAGCAGAAAATCCAGGTGTTGGGAAAAGGTGTTTCAAAAGGGGTAGGCCAGCCTGATAGGCCCATCAGCCTTGGTGGAGGGTCTGTGGTGCAGTCCCAGTAAGGCGAGGTCACCTAAGGCATCACACTGCAATTCCTGCTCCCTCTTTCTAAGCCTTGACAGCTCAGACTTAAGCTTATACAGTCAAGTCCATTTTGGAGCATCCCATAGTTTACATGACTTGGTTACCCCTCCCAAGTATTTTTTAAGTTCTCCTTTTTAGCACCAGTAAAGGAGTTAAAAATGTGTGGAGATTTTTGTTGTTCCTGTTTATGTTTTTTTTCTTGTTTTTTCTTTTTTTTTTTTTTTTTTTTTTTTTTTTTGTGAATTGTTGGCATGTTTCAAGCAACAAGACTCATGGATTGTGGGGTGATAAGTTGGGGTTTTTTTTGCTAAATTCTTTTATTTTTTTTAAATTCTCACTTCAATTTTAATTCTTGAAGAACAGCTTTGACAACATATATCGCACTCATTATAAGAAGCAAAGGGTTATATCAAAAATTATTAGTATAGAATCACAGGAAACCTGGTTTGGAACCAGAAAAAAATACAAAACAGATATAGATACATAGACACAGGACAATTGTTTTATAATTATTTGGAAAATGTTATTTTCCCCTAATTCTCCTTTCTTTTCCTTTATGCGCATATGATGTTTTAACTTTTACCAAAAATGAAAATAAAGACTAATATATTACAAAATGAGTAACAATGTTCATGGTAAGTGTTTGCGCATGGAAAATTTGTTGTTGTTTGCTTGGTTTTGGGTGGGTTTTTTTTCATTGTACACAAGGTTCAGTTCAGTTTCAATGCTTTTTTTTTTTTTGTTGGTTTACTGTACAGCATATATCAACAACAGTCCACAATAAATCCTGGAAGATCCAGTATCCCCTTCAGGTTTGATTAATATCCCCTCAATACTCATTTTTTTTTGTCTCTTTTATTAATATTATTTATTTCTTTTTTCCTCCTCTCCGAAAGAAAACAAACAAACAAAAAAAAAACCAAAACAAAAAACCCAAAATAGGCAAAAAAAAAAAAAAAAAAAGGCAAAACATCACAACCTCCACGGACGGCAGGTCCGTCCTTCTCCCCTCCACGGCCACATCTCTGCTCCCACTCGCCCTTTCTTTTGTTCAGCGTCCACCTCCCGGCCCCCCCCCCGCACCCCGACTGCCCCTCCGTGCGAGCGTTCCCCTCTACGCCGCTCCGCCGCCTCTCTGCCGGGGGTGCGGGATGGGCTCTAGGAGCACTGGATGGACATGTAAGGCCAGTTGAAGCTGCTCCCCGACAGTAGCATATCCCTGATGAGGGTTTCGATGGGGGTTTTACCTACCAAGCGGACGAAGAAGAGCTGCTCAATGACGGAGGAGGAGACGGTGCGCAGGGAGGGCAGCCGCAGCAGCAGCTTCCCGAAGCGGCTGGGCTGGTTGGGGTACTGGCTCCGCACGTACTCCTCTAGCGCGCACTGCGATTTCTCCTGGAGGCTCTCGATGTGCGCAGCATCCGACAGGCCGCAGGCGTCTGCCCACCGCACCGCACCCGCGGAGGCAGCCGCAGAACGGCGGCAGGCGGGGGGAGAGTGGAGGGAGGAGGTGGAGGAGGAGGAGGAGGAGGAGGAGGAGGAAGCGGGAGGGAGATGGTTAGTGGCTGGGAACCACACGGGGAAACGCCGCGAGGATGGGGGGCAGCCCAAAGGCGCACTCCCCGTCCCATCCCATCCTATCCCACCCCATGCCACCCCAATCCCATCCCGCGCATTGCTGCCAAAAAAATAATGCGACCTCGCCGTGCCTCGTCGCCACCGTGGGTGTTTTCACCCAGGATGCGATGGGGTGCCAGCACCAAGCTTGTCCCGGTCACACACACACAGAACCCCCCACACTTCCTTTTCACATTCCCCCCACCGACACTCCGCGCTGTCGAGCCTGGTTTCTGCTCCAGGGAGCCCATCACCAGGATGCTGGAAACCTGGGCCAGCCCCCTTAAATAACGCCGAGAGGAAAAGTAAGGTATTGGGGAAAATAATAATAATAATAATAATAATAATAATAATAATAATAATAATAATAATAATAATANAATAATAATAATAATAATAATAATAATAATAATAATAATAATAATAATAATAATAATAATATTAATAGTAGTAGTAGTAGTAGTAGTAGTAGTAGTAGTAGAAGTAGTAGCAAATAACAATAATAAGATAAGCAGAGCCGCACACAAGCAGAGTGAGACACAAGGAGTTTGTTGACATGGCTGCATATCACAGAGAGGCAGCGACTGGGACCTGCAGCGACCGGCAGGGAGCCGGCTGGGGGATGCCGTGGGGCATGGGAGTCTCCTCTGCTCCTGCCTCGCTGCCAGCGATCGCAAATTTGCCACGTCTTTGCGGGCTGTGTGATAAATCCGGTAGCAAACGGCTAGGTTAGTCCCAGCTTGTGCTCAGCAGGCGTCTGTAGGTCTCAGACACAAAGCTGGGGAGAGCTGCATCAGCTAAGCATTGCCTAAATGAAACCAGAAAGACTACTTCTTTATAGGTCCTTCTGGCACCCAAATTGTCTTGCACCTTGCAGAACTACATGAGCTGGGCAAAGGTGTACTAATCCAAGAGCAGAAACCTTTCACATCCACGTATTTGTATCTATACAAGTTATTCCGTGTACATAGATACAAAAAGAGAGGTATGGATGCATCTGTGCATTTGCACACACACACAGAGACACTTATAAGCACATATCCTATCTCTGAGAGCACATAACCCAAACCAGAGTATAATTGTGCACCAGCTGTTTGTGGAAGGACTTCCTAGGAAACTACAGTAATGGAAAAGTGGTTGGTATGCCCAGATGGTTGAAACAACCCACATTGTTTCGAAGATTAAGAATGGATATTAAAAACACCAAACCAAAATAACAACCAAAAAACCTAACCAAAAAAGAACAACCAACAAAACCAAAAAAACCTCCAGCCATCAAGATCAGAGCAAGGCAGTCAGCTAGCGGTGCAGTTTAACAGATCAAAGCCAGACTTTGCTAATATATAGATCCATATATGAATTAGTTAGTGGCCCCCAAAAAGACATGATAAAAGTGGGAATGTAGAGCTGTGACCCTGGAAAGACACAATAAATTAACAAATTATTTAAAGCTAAAAATAAAATAAAATAGAATCCGTTGCACCAGCATTTCTGAAGCTTAATTCTTTCCTTATCAAGAACTGATTTTACAAAAATTTCTGAACACCTTCTTCTACAATACTATGGCCTCAAGCAAAAATACAAATAAAACAAGCCATAATTTAGGAACTTCTGAGGAGGAGAACCTTTGACCTGAGCTGCGGACTTGGCATCCCTCAGACACACAATTATCTGAGCCATGCTGCTCTGTTAATCTATACTCTACCTTTAATGCAATGATATTTTGCAACATCTAAAGTACCAGGTTGCAACATATATATCTATCAAAAGCTGGAGCCTGTTCTTGTTTGCAATACGTATCAAAACTACAGACCTGTTCATATGTTGATTGCCACAAATCACATTCCATATTTACATATATCTTGCTATTTTACATGCATTATCTGCCCATTATGCATTAGGATCCTATTCAGCTTCCAAACAATGCAATATGAAAGGGTCTTACTGACACCCTGGCAGGGCTTTTTTCTTTATGTCCCATATGTCATACCCTTAAGGTTAGTAAAATATTTATCAGACATTTACGATAAGTGCACCCATAAGTGCAGGTCACTGGACAACGTGGATGGGCAACTTGCTCTCTGAAAGGGCATCAGTCTGATGGGTGTGTGTGTGTTTGAAAAATTTGCCATGGGTTTTGCCTTAGACCCCCAAAAACTCAGAATTTTCTCATGCCAAGAGTATCTGTTTGGCTTCGATTATTTTAAATGGTCTGGCATACGCCTTCACTTGGGTTTTATTCCGCAGCCTTAAGTGGGGGTGAGAAGACTTAATTCTCCCTTCAGAATGAGATTAAAAATAATAATAATTAAGGGATCCACAACTCGATTAGATTATGCAGCCCAGAGAGGTGCAATCCATGGGAGAAATAATGCAATCCATGTTTACCGAAGGTGAATTATTATTCCATCTCAGAAAGTGGGCTAATGTGAAAATCCTGTGTGTGCCTTGCTTTTTTATATGGCAGTGTGTCAATAAGGGAAAGCTCTATATTTCTTCTTGCAGTCTATGGAAAAGAAATTATGTAAATAAATAACCATTACTGTTCAACACACTCCAGCCTTTCCCTTTGTAGTGGTGGCAATGTATTTCATGTTACATGTTCAGAAGAGTTTAGTGTTCAGAAAATATAGACGTAATCAGCTGGCATCTAACTAGAAATCAAAAGTTCTTATTGCGCTGCAAATAGATTTATTTGATTTATATTATCTGTCTCTGTCTGTTCCCGGAAACATTTATTTATGACGATGAAAAGGTAGATGTAGGAATTAATAATGCTAAAGTTTGGCAGCAGGGAGAAGGAGATGAGGGCAAAAAGGAGGGTATGGGAGAGAAGAGGAAAGGAGGCAAGAAAGGAGCAGGTTTGGGGTTACTACACAGCTTTTGGATGGTGTCCAGAATTTTACAGATTAAATACATGCTCTCTGGAGCCCAAATGTAAAAACCACAACAGGAGAAATCCATGCCAGTTTTAGATACTTAGTCCTTAGTGAAGGACTTAGGACAATATGCCTAAAAATGTCTTTACTGTCACTTAAAGTTTGTTTCAAAGTTGGAGGACTTTGCAGAAGGCTTCCCATGAATTCCCCTCTGAATATGCAATGAAAACAAGTTTAGTGAAAAGTGGTAATGTGCAGATGGGGGTAAGGAGTAGTGGATTACTCCTGACAGCAGTATTCCCATATTCTGAGATGCCCCATGTGATCCTACTCTGAAATAATATTATTGTTCCCTTCCTTCATTCTCCACTCCACTGTGGGAAGAGGCTTCTCCCCTCACAAAAGTAATTACATTTGTTTTTATTATATGTAAATGAGGGGCTCCTCTAAAGCCACTTCTCCTTTTTTTAGCCAAGGTCAATTGTTTTGGAAATAAAGGGGGAAGGCTGGGGGTAACAGGGAGAGAAGAGAAAGAAAAAAAATAAAATATTCCCTCAAACATATCTCTGTCAGGGGCAACTTCCTTCACAGGGCCTTTGGCAAGTGGAAGGGCTGAGGCACAGGCCAGACGTTTTCCCAGCTCTGCTTGGGAAGAATCTCTCCAAATTGGGTCTGGGGAAAAAAAAAAATATTCTCCTCGACTGTCCCTGAGTATTGATGAGCTCCCTGAAATGAATGGGAAAGGAAAGTCTGGGAGTCTGCAGGCAGGCTGTAGAGTTAAATCACCCTGATAAATGCAGGCAGGTCTCTTTGTCACTCTTGAAAAACATGTTTCCATCAAGAAGACTTATTATGATAAAATACATTAAAATGTCGAGTTGGCTATTCAGTA
Source organism: Parus major (assembly GCF_001522545.3). NCBI lineage: Eukaryota > Metazoa > Chordata > Aves > Passeriformes > Paridae > Parus > Parus major. The sequence continues at coordinate 60,455,636 of NC_031799.1, read as the reverse complement.
AATCTTCCATTTGTTTTAAGATTTGCACATTATCCTTTGCAAAGAAATATTCCCTCCAACGCTGTGAGACTGCATTTGCACTGGAAGTAAAAGGGGGCAGTCACAGTACATGTCTCCGACCACCCTGCATACAAATTAGATACTCCTGTCTAAATAAATTATCTGATGTTCAAATCGATATTAATACTGCATTTGCTACATTACAATATAGTGCAAATTTAGGAGTCATTTTAATACAATGTAAATACTATCTTTCGTGCTTGAAAGGCAACAAATATTGATGGATTATAAACTGCTCAGTGTTAAACAAGGCCTTTGAATGATTTGCCATCTTTGTTCAGGAATGCTTTTAATTTTGCCTTGGCCTGGTTTTAAGTCACATTTATCAGAACTGTTTAGTTATTGCTAATCGGGAAAAGAGGGGAGAAGCTCGTACAAGAGTGCAGCTAGGGCATGGGTTGAGGGGGTATAAAAATGAAAAAGAAATAATAATAATATTAAAAAAACAAGTAGGAAAGGTGGCAATTAGCCACATCGTGATGATAATTAGAATAATAATTAAAAAATTACACTGCCCAGACTCTTATCTTGCCTTGTTTCCATTTCCTATATTTCCTTCACATAGTTCCCCTTTGATGTTTATAAATTCTCCCTCGCAGGTTACAATAATAGTATACGTATTATATTCTTATAGGCTATGACCAGAGCACTTCAAAGGCAATGCTAATGCAACTTTCCTGCTAGTTAATTCAAACCATCTATCACAGGGAAAAATTGTTAACATGCATGTTTCCACCGCCTACACTTCATTTGATTTTGGTTTTTAGCATTATTTTTTGGAGGGGCTGTGTGTTAAAAAGCCTGTATCCGTGGCAATGAGGGAGAGGCTGATCCCTGGACCGGAGTGTACCCCCATCAGGTGCTATGCCTCCTCGGCCTCCAGTCCTTTCCTTTAAAAATAATTATTTTTAAATATATTTTCCTAATTTTCCCATAGGTGGTTATGTGGGGGGGTTGCTCTTTTTTTTTTTTTTTTTTTTCCAGACGTCTCACATCCCCAACCCGTCCCCTCACCTGAGGTGAAGAGGACGATGGCTTTCAGGCAGCTGTATTCAGCCGAATCGACGTGCAGCGCCTTCAGCTTCTCCACCTGTTCCTGGAAGATGCGGATGTGGTCCATGAAGGCGACAACGCGGTCGGCCGACATGGGGGAGGCGTGGAGGCCGGCGGCGGCCAGGAGCGGGGCCACATGGAGGGGCATGGAGCACTGGGCAGCATTGAGGACGAAGAGCTCGCTCCAGGTGAGCCGCAGCAAGGCCACCTGGTCGGTGATCTGCAGGTCGGGGAAGAAGGGGATATTGCGGGCCCACTCGACGGCGCTGAAGAGCAGACGGGCGGCCAGCTCGCAGATGTTCTCGATGCCCATGATGTTGTTGGGCTGCATGCACTGGCTGCCGTAGCGGGAGGTGGGGTAGGGCTCGGCCCGCAGCAGGAGGGAGATGTATCCCGAGAGATAGCAGTGCCCGTTCAGGGGGTCGCCGTTGGTCAGGGCGTACTGGCCTGGGTTGGGTTGGGTGGGCGGCATTCTTCCTCGCTGAACCGCTGACAAAAAGAAGGAGAGAAGGAGAGGAAATGTGCATCCAGGAGGCTCGCAGGCATCGCCCCGGCGGCGCTGCCAACCAGCCGGAGACAATGCCGGGCTTCTTCCCCTCCCCGCCACCGCCTTGCCCCCGGCACACGCACAGGCACGGACAGACAGAGGCATGCGGAGCCGGGCAGCTGCCCCCGACCTGCACTGCGCCCCCC
>NC_031799.1:60451958-60453513 GCF_001522545.3 Parus major | reverse complement strand
AAAAAAAAAAAAAAAAAAAAAAAAAAAAAAAAAAAAAAAATCAAAGAAATCCTCCGGGTGGTGAGAAAGTAGAGTTAAAAATCACAGCCAACTGTAAAAAATATAGTCAAGGTCTGTTGTGAATCCCAGCTTATTGCCCTGATACCACTGAAATTTACAAGTGAACTGATATGTCTCTTTTTAGAATAAAATATTAAATAAAATAATTCATAAAACTAAATGGGTCCATATTCTTCAAAAATACCTCGTCGTTACCCTTCAAGCTGGAACAGGTCGCAGCGTTCCAGCTCCCCACTGCTAACTTTATTACACAGAACCAGCTTTCCATAGAGTCCCCCCCTCCCCCGCCCAGCAAAGTTTTCCCTGCTAAAAGGAAGAGAAAGGTTAAATATTATCAAGGGAAAGGGGGAAATAAAACAAAAATGTCCGAACTTACAATAGCCAAACATTCGTGGAAAAAAAAGGGGACGGTGTAATTAATATCTTTGGTGAGCTGTTGCCACTGCAAAAGCCTGCAGTCAGCGTTGCACAGTGAATGCACAAGCTTGCAACTGCAAAAACACTGGATTCATTAACCATCTCCACACAGAGCGTAAGCATGCCTCGAGTCCCGAAAGCTGACCAAAGTTGGTGGGTTTTTTTTTTTGTTTTTGTTTTTTTTTTTTTTTTCCTAGTGTATGCGTTTGTTTTACTCCATCAGTGCCAGCGTTTGCAGCCGCTTGCCATGTAAACAAATGTAACTTCAGGGGAAGATAGGCTACTCAGGCTTGTACCCTGCAGACACAGACACACACCCGCACAACCGCACACGCTTGCTGGCACACACCCGCACATGCAATCACTCATGTTTCCGGCGTGCCACATTTTCCTCAACTTTCTCTTTTCTTTCCCAGCGAGCCCTCCTCGCCACCCGGGCCAGACCTCTGTCCTGCTGCCCTCCAGCCTACCTCTCCCTCTTCAATCTACTTGCAAACTTGACAGATATTTTTCATTTAACTGCGTGCACAATTCTCACTTTTTTTGTTTGTTTATTTTTTCTCCTCCTTCCTTTTCAAAAAAAAATTTTTGCTTGCCTCCACTCTCCCAGGTGACTACCAACAGCCCCTGCAGCTACCAATGAAGCCGTCATATTTGTGAGCTCTTTCAGATCTGGAGCAGCCTAATTCAATTCCTTTTCTTGTCACATATAAAATACAGTTTTAAAATCCCTGCTCCACAAAATCAACTATTTTGCTGATGTGACATCTTTAGAAGATTTTTAACGACAGTGACAGAGTAAACTTTAAACAGAGAGAAAACATTTTGAGGAGAAAGAAGGACAGGAAATCTTTCTGCACGAGAATAAGTCTGAACACAAGGAAAACCACAGGCAACTTTTGGAAAGGAGGAGAAAAAGAAATAGCAGAGCAGTTGGAAATGGTGGGGACACCGCTGCCAGATGCAGGCTGCGGATGCTGCTAAAATGAGAACAACCGGTAAAGAGGTTATAAATCGAGATTTGTATGAAGACTTTAAGGAGAGGGTGGAGTTTGATGAAGAAATAAAATGAGCAGCG
>NC_031799.1:60449865-60451858 GCF_001522545.3 Parus major | reverse complement strand
AAAGACAGAAGTACAGAAACACGGTTCAGTCACAAACTTTCCTTTGAACGCATGGAATGAAAACAAGGCCAAATCTCGCACAGAAGCATACAGAAGCACACTCCGGGGCACCGAGAAGCACAGGGAAGCGAAGATAGAGTGGCACATTTCCTCCCTTTTTCTTTTTCTTTTTTTTTTTCCCCTTTTCTCCCTTCCATCTTTTTCACACTCTTTCCTCTTTCTCTAATTACACGTCTTTCATCTTTCTTTCGGGAAAAATTAGCCTGAGAGATGAATCTACCGAGAAGTATTGCAGGTTTAAAAAGAAATGATGGGGTGGAAAAGGGGTGGGGAGGGGGTGAGGGGGAAGGAAGCTGAATGGAATCACATCTCGTACGGGAGAAAGATGTATCTCCCCCCACCCTCCGGTCTCATGCCAACAATAGACAAAACCACATCTAAAACGCACACGCACACACGCATACACGCGCGCGCAGGGGGAAGTGGGGAGAGCGGCTAAATGATAAATATTTAGCAAGCGATGGTAATAGTAGCAGCAGTTGTAGTAGTAATAATAATAATAATAATAATAATAATAATAATAATAATAATAATAATAATAATAATAATAAATTCTCCGCACAATTATCAGGAAAGGGGAGAGTGTGGCCGTGCCGGAGAAGGGGGTGGGGAAGAGCGGGAGGGAGGGCAGAAGGCACAAACCGAAAAGCAAAAGAAAACAACACCAACCACCATCGACAATAACAACAGAACCTGGTGCAAAGCTGCCAGATGGAGTGCAGGCAGAGGAAGAGATTGACGTGTGCATGGAAATATATAGAGAGTCCTGGATTGCTACGAAGAGCCGTAAATATATATATATATATATATATATATATACACGCACGCACACATATATATGTGTGTGTGTGTATTTATTTTTATATATTTATATTTATATGTGCGTGTGTTTGCACACCGCGCGTGTGCGCGCGTGTGTATATATATATATATATATGCATATAGGTGCGCGTGTGTGCGCGTACGGACAGGCAGACACAGACAGACGGAGAGCCCTCGCACACGCACGCCTGCACAGCCACGGGGAGAGGGGAGCGATAGCATAGTAGGGAAGAAATATTCACCTTCCCGCCTCATGCCCACTTTGAGGCACTTCTTGAGGCGGCAGTACTGGCACTGGTTGCGGTGGTGCTGGTCGATGGGACAGTTCCTGTTGGCGCGGCATGTGTAAGTTAAGTTCCTGCGGACGCTCCTCTTGAAGAAACTTTTGCAGCCCTCGCAGGTGAACTGGCCGTAGTGCTTGCCGCTGGACTTGTCCCCGCACACCACACATTCGATGTGCTGCTGGCTCTGCCCCGAGCCCTGTTGGCCCGCTCCCTTGTCTCCGGCCGTGCCCGGCGTGGAGGGGGGTCCCGGCTGGCTGGGGGTCTGCGGGGTGTGTGGGGTGGCCGAACTCCCCTGCTGCTGGGGCTGCTGCTCCCGGGCCGGCTGCGTCGCGGCGGGGTTGGGGCCGCTCGGAGTGCCCCCGGCCACGTCTTCCTGCGGATCTCGCCAGCTGCTAACTACCATTGCCATATCTCGGGCCCAAAAAAGTGCTGGGGAGCGGCGCGTCTCGCTGCGGGCTGCCGGGGAGTGAGGCGGGGGGCGGGGTGGTGGCGGCCGCCCGGGCGCCGGGGGCGAGCGGAGAGCGAGGGGACCCTTGCTGCCGCCTGCCTCCGCCTCGGCTGCCGCCGCCGCTGCCCTGCTGCCGCCGCCGCTGCTGCCGGCTGGAGCCGCTCCTGCCGTTTTCTTTATTTTATTTATTTTTCGCCGCCGCGAGCCCCCCTCCTCTCGCTCGCGCTCTTGCTAATTTTTTTTTTTAGAGAGGGGGAGGGGGCGACGGATGATTTTCTCCCTCTTTCTTTTCCCCCCCCCTTCCCTTTCCTTTTCCTCCCTTCCTTTTCCTTTCCTTTCCTTCCCTGCCCTTTCCAGCACTCCCCCCTCTGTTTAAAAT
>NC_031799.1:60446132-60449320 GCF_001522545.3 Parus major | reverse complement strand
GGGAGGTCGAGAGAGGAGCCGCTCGCCGGCGATCAGAGTATGGAGGTGTCCAGGGGCCAGGTCCAGGGCAGGGCGCCGTCAGCCATTCAGGGCGGCGGAGCCGGGGAGCGCGGCGGAGGCGGGCGGGGAGCTGAGGCAGTTTGATCTCCTGTCGCGGCGGCGGCGGGGAAGGAGGAGGAGGAGGTTGCCGGTCGCTGCTCTTTCTCTCCCGAGCTGCTCTCTCTCGCTCTCTGTCTCTCTCGCTCGCTCGCGCTCTCTCTCGCCTTTTTTTTTTTTTTTTTTTTTTTTTTTAAATCGCAGAAAAAAATCGGATGTGACTAAATTCGCAGAGGAGATGAATTCACGGCGAAGTGTAAAAATAGAGAACGGGAATAATAATGACACTTGCAGGAAAAAGAGAGATCCAAAGTAGGTCGGTAAATAAATCCTCTTCTTTTCCTCTTTCTTGCCTTTTCCGTCCTCTTCTCCTGTGAGAGCGCACGATACTGGTTGCGAAGAAAAAAAAAAAAAGAAGAAAATCGGTGGAAATCGCCCCAAAAAGATTATTTTTTTGTTTGTTTAGTTGCCTAAAAAAAGTATTTCGTGTAAAAGCTCATCACCCAGAAAAGAAGCCCTCCCCCAAAATAAAAAAATAGGCAAGAATGGTCAAAATAATAACGGTATTAAGATGTGAACGCGTTCTCTCTCTCTCTCTCTCTCTCTCTCTCTCTCTCTCTCTCTCCGGACTTTCCCCCTCCCCCCTGTTTCTCTCTCTGCTTTCCCCCTTTTTTCTTTCTTTCTTTCCGAGTTTGTTTTTTTTTTTTCAGTTTCACCTCTCTCCTCTTCTCCTGCAGGAATGAAGCGAAAGACACAAGGAGGAAGGGTGGAAAAAAGAAGAAAAGGAAGGAGAAGAGGGAGATGAAGGGGGGGGCACACAACTAATAGAATATGCAAGAAAGGGAGGGGGGGGAGAGAGAGAGAGAGGGGGAGAGAGGGAGAGAGAGGGAGAGAGAGAGACCCAAAAAATGAATGCGTTTAAACGGGAAGCCTAGCACAGCAATGTTTCCGAAAGGGGGATCTGCGCGAATGTCTGTATATAGTGAACTTTGACACTACTATTGAAACTGACACGTTTCTATGGAGATCGCTGCCTTATATGGAGCTCGTGTCAAGGAGCCAAGAGAAGGGCTGCTGGCAACTGATAATCAAAGGCGACTGACTGGTCAGAGCCCTGAACTGGGGGGAGAGAAAATGGGAGGCTAAGGTTAGCCAAGCCTCTTTCACTCCATTGGTTACCCCCCCCAACTCCCTCCCCCCCCTCCCCGAGCTTTTCCTCCCCTCTTTCTTTCTTTCTTTCTTTCTTTCTTTCTTTCTTTTTTTCTATCTTTCTTTTTTTTTTTTTTTTTTTTTTTTTTTTTTTTTTTAAATTCTCCGCTACCTACTGACTGGGATGGGGAAGGGAGGGGAGAAGGGAGGGGGGAGGAAGGGAGGGAGGGAGAAAGGGAGGGAGGAAGGGTAGAGAGAGGGAGAGGAGATTCTTCTGACAAGCACAATTTACATTGAGATCCCCCTGTGCTGCTATTTACTTTGAGACCTGATTAGTATGGGTCGTCTACGGCCCCTCTACCCCCCCAGCCCAACACACACATGGCCAGAGGAGGATGCATTGCGATAGGCAGAAAGGTGCGATTAAAAGGGCACGATGTGGGCTCCCTGTGAAAAGTTGGTGTGGGGTTTTCTGGTTTTTTTTTTTCCCCCTACAAATCTGAAACAGGGATTTGTCTCCCGCTTTCCCTTTGCAAAAGCCATTCCAAGAGTCTTAATGTTGGAGAAGGAAACACTGGCTCTGCACGGAGGGGCAGGCGCCCGTATATGTGCACCCTTGCACACACACGCGCCAGAGTCCACACACATATTCAAATCCCCATATGTTCCCATCGCACTTCAGGCTATTTTTTCAGCCTGTCCTTCGTCCCCCACCCTTCATTCCTCACCTAACGTGTCCACCCGCAGGCCCGCAGTTTCCACGCTTCTCGCGGGGGTTTCACCCCTACCCTTTAATTTTACGTGGGGGGTGTGTGAGCAATCAGAACAACCCCCAAACGCCCTGCACGCAATGTCCTCCCCTCCCCCCGGATCCCATGATCTCCCGAAGTGAGCGGCTCCACGTGGGTAGGGGGGATGCGCGGGGGGGTGGGGGGGTGTCGCTCCCCCTCCTTCCCCTCCGCTCCCCTCCGCGGCCCGGCGCGGCCTCGGCCCCGGCGAGGGGGAATCGCTGGCTCCGGCTGCCATCTAGTGGGCATGGAGCCGCCGGCCCGGGGGAGCCAGGGAAGCGGGGGGTTCCGCGCCTGCCTGCGGCCTTCCAGCACACTTCTGATTTTTACCAAAAAATGTACTTTTCTTTTTAAAAAAAATTTAAATAGAAAACTGCAGTGAGGAGAAGACCCTCTTTTCAATTTCTGTCTCTCTCACAAGGCAGCCTTATCGACAGTTTCCCTTTTGTCAGCGGCCTGAAATTTGCCTTGGGTTCAAAAGACTGCATGTGACAAAGAAGAAACAGACTGTAAAAACTGAACATTTCCCTCACGCAACAAAAAATGCCACCAAACTAACACCCCAGGCCCCTCTACTTGGCACCATACCCTTCTCATAGCTCCCATAAAAGTTTATAATCAGATTAGAAGCTGGATAGAAAACCTGCAGAAGGAGAGGGGATGAAATAGGTGACAAAAGTTTTATTGTTATTATTTATTTTTGTAAAGAGATGTTGCTTTAATTAAAAGTAAAGGGGGAAAAAAATAAGCCACTCAACTTTGATGTATAGTGATCACAATATTTTTTTTTCTTTCCCTGTCAACTCTGAAATCTGAGGCTGGGAGACGCCTGAAGAAAAGATTCCTTCATCATTTCTAAGATCAGAATAAACGCTTGATTTTGTCCCGAAATAATGAAGAGATTTTCAATGAGCCCCTTGGCCAAGCCGTCTCTGTTGTATATTGCATTGATAAAAAGGATGTTATTGACTATGCAACAGTAGGCTTCTTTCCTCTCTCTCGCTCTTCCCAAATAAAGTCTCCGTCCTGTCTCTTGGTCAGTGAAAAGGTGAAACGAATAAGATTAAATAGGACAAAAAAGCAAGCTTCGTATGTATATCATCTAGATTTTACTCCCCAGACTGTGAAGAGACAGAGAGTAAAAGAGGCAGAGCA
>NC_031799.1:60339759-60445986 GCF_001522545.3 Parus major | reverse complement strand
AGGCAGAAAGCCTGAGAGAAGGTGGACGGACCCAGCAGCCGCAGCCCGGCTCCTCCCGGACCGGGCACCCTGTCGACGGCCCCGACTCTCCGGGCCACCCCAGGCAAGTCGCCGCTTCCTTCCTCGTGTTTTCGGGGCAGAGGGAGGGGAGCGGGGCCGCGACACTTGGCAGGGAAACCTTCCCCAATCCTGCCCCCCCCCGGGCCACCTCCTCCCCTGGCGTCATTGTATTTGGGCATCCCGTTATTTGGGAGGAGTGAGAGGCGCCTAGTCTTCATTCTGTCCGAGATTTTTTTCTGCCTCCTCCCTTCCGTTCCCCTTTCCCCCTACAGAAACATGTGTGGGAATTTCTACTGCTCCCCTCCCCAGATAACGCGAGTGTCTCACAGAGGTGACCCACGCGGGTACAGCAGGCACCCACCTCACGTCCCAGGGCCAGCTGCAGCGGCAGGGCGCCGGGCTGGGGACATGCAAGCATTTCAGCGTTCTTCTCTTTCACCTGCTTTGTTTGTTATTTGATCACCTAATGAAAAGATCGATGGCAGCTTGTTTATCTGGGTGATAGTGTCAACAGATTACAGGGGCAGTAATCAGATGTTTCCCAGCCAGGCTGGGCACAATTGTAATACAGAGGGAGCCTAAACATGCTCAGACTGCTCTGCTCTGGGCAGCGGGGGTTGTACGGCGGGGAGAAATTTTTCCCTTCGTCTGGGTGGAAACGCTTGGTGGTTTTCATTTCCTCCCCGCTGATGGAAAGCAGTTTTTAAACGTAGTTTGTAGAAATAGCCGATGGGTGAAGGGCCGGTGAAGTTTGCTGGAGTCCAGAGGAGAAACCCATCTCCGATGTCCTGTGCCTGCTGGGGAGGGGAGACGGGACTCTGGGCATCCATCAATAAATGCCTCATTCCTGGGATGACCAGGTTAAAGCACAGTTCAGTCGACGAGAGGCATTTCCTCTCCTCGACAAATTACAGGGACACTTTAAAACGGCCACAACTCACATTTAATTGGGAAATGAGCTTTGGTTCTTTCTTTAACCTCTGTGGATCTGCAATGTGTTAAGGAGATGGAGCTGGCAACTTGGAGACTTATTTTTCCCTCTGTTGCACTGGATGCTACTTTCCCCAGGCCAGGGTCCAGGCTGGGATCTGAAGGTGGAAGAGTTTTGGGAGACTTTAGGGGAAGGTTTGGGTTGGTTTTGTTTGTTTGTTTTTTCCCCCTCCTTTATGTGTTTCTCTTCTCCACCTCCGTCTCCTCCCTCGTGTAACCCAACCCGGAACGGCACTGGTTCCTCTCTCATCTGCTGCAGAAAGGAAAAGTTCCTCTGGAGATTAGTGGTGACAACTTTTACAGGCTGTTTCTGGCGGGGAGGGAGGCGGGTTGAGGGGTTACAGTATAATATAAAACCCAGTTGATGGCATAATTATTTTGTGAGTGGCCAGGCTGCATGTAATTGGGGAGCTCGGATACATTTCCAGTGTATTCCTAAACAAATAATTGCTTTCACCTGCCAAGCTCCACAAGGTGCTACACACACACAGATATATATATATACACACATATACATATGTACGTACATATATATATATATATATATATATATATATATATATATATATACACGGACATAGACACAGACGCAGACACATTAAAAGAAGTACTCAAACATGGGGATGTAGATACATATATACACATATATATGCACACACCTAAGGAGTGGGGTAGATGGAAGACAGTTTGTGCAGTGAGCAGCTTTGACCTGCGAAAAAAACCCCAAAAACATTATTCCTTTCATTTTTTAGTATATTTAGTTGTCCTCGGTTCTGAGGACACCTACAAGCTATAAAATCAGAGTGTTGTTCTTGGGTTTCCCCCAGCCCCCGCCTTCTTCCCTCGGCTGGAGATTTTTGGGAGGCCCCTCTCCTGGCCTGGGCCTGTTGCAAAGCGAATGAGAACAGTCACACCCGGACCCCCCCAGTCTGAACTGTGTGTCCCAGCCCAGCTGATTTCCAGCCCCCCCCAGCTAGGCTGGGGGTAGCAGTGCTGTTCCAGGCCTCCACAACTGGTGGTGCCCAGCCAGGCCTCATTTCCCATCATTAATGCTGGGGCCCTTCCTCACAGGCCTTTTTCTCCATTTGCCTTTTTTCTCCCTTTCTTTTTTCCTCCTTTTTCCTTCCTCTGCCCTAGCCAGACCTGAAGAATAACTAAATTTCTTGAGGAACACAACACATGGTGTGTGTGTGGGAGGTGGTGCTTATGGAGGAGACTCGGTCGCTCTCTGCCCTGGGCAGGTGGTCTCCGGTGAGTGGCATCACCCTCGGGAGACGGGAAGAAGTGGGGCTAGATCCTCCCGGGCCGTCTGTGGTGCTCCTTCACTGTCTCCTGCAGCACCCACCCGCAACTGTCCCGAGGGACGCACTCTGGGATGCTTTGTGCCGACCTGGTCGCTTTCTACGGGAAGCCTGATGCCGGGGGTTTGCCCACCCCACGCAGGGCGTTCCGGGTGGGTGTCTCTTTCCTCCCTCCTGTTATCCCTGTCACAGTTGCTCTAGCCCGTAGCCCAGGACGTTTCAGTCCATCCCACCGCAGGCGACTGGCCTTGGGAAACAAGGCCCTCCACCTTTCCTTGCTCAGCCCCCCACTCTGCCCGTCTGCCGCACATGCCCCGGGCCACGGCATCATGTGCAACCTGCCTTATTTATTTATTAAAAAACCCCACTCGAAATCCCCACTCTTTGGAGCGTACTCCTTCCCCCCGTCTCGTCTGTGAAATATCATCCTGGGGTCACGGCCGACATTCCTGCGATATCCAGAGCTGGTGCTCATGGGTAGCGGGTCTCAGACCCACGGGGTATCGCGCGTCCCACCCCGCCGAGGTGTGCCCACTCTTCCTCGCCTTCCGCGCGTGTTTAACCCACAGGAACGACCACCCTTCCCTTCCGCGCACATCGCCTGCTTCCCTAGAATTATTTTAGACGGGATTAGCAAAAAAGCGGTGTGACAGCGGCCCTCGCAACTCCCCCCGCCACGCCCTCGAGAAGGCAATCTGCCATTCCCGCAGCCTCCCCGGCAGCGGGTCCGCGCCGAGCCGGGGTTTGTCATTTGTTAGCAGTCAAAAGTACCGGGCTCCAGTGCCAACCAGAATGCAGGCGCTCGTCATCCCTACAGACAGAAACGCCTGAGCACCCTACAGTCAGCCTTTTTTCCCCAATTTAAAAAAAAAAAAAAAAAAAAAAAATAGAAAAAAAAAAAATATTGATCCATGCCTGGAGGTAAAAACCAAACGCAAAGATAAACTTTAAATAAATAAATAAATAATAAATATAATAAGAAAAAAGCCCAACCAACAGCCACACAACAAAATAACGGTGTCTGTGTGAGGACGGGAGAAAAGGCACCCCAAAGCAAAGGCCACTTCTCTAACAGCACAAAGAAATATAGCAATTCTCAAGTAGAGCTTCAGGAGCAGAAATTGATGACCTTTGTATACAAAGGAAACCTTCCTATGTAAGGAAAATTTGGGAATAATTATCAACACGCTTGTGAATCCAGGACCAAATATTTACATTCGGCACAAGTAAAGCTGCGGTGATCTGAGCACTGAAGCCAAGAGAAACAAAATTTTACTACAGCCACTATCATGACGCTTTGCCCTGAACAGCTCTGGCTGTATTTTAAGCTTTTGGCTTCTGTTAGGGCCGAATTTGGTGGTTTTATGATTCTGAATTGGGCTGGAGATTTTGATGAAGAGCTGACGTTTGGAAACAGTTTGTAAGTCATGAGATTGTCCTGACAATGCCATCGATGGCAGTATATAATAATTTCCTTAATAGTTACCTGTCAGAGATCCCATTTCTTTTACTTAGGGGATTAGTCCATCAAGAGTAGATCTGAGCTGGACTTTCTGCAGACCAGAGACCAGCTCCAAGATGTTTAAGTATTTAATGTCACTTTCTCCCCTGCATCCAAGACAAAACTGTATAAAAGTATGTTTGCTGGAAAAAGCCTCAGCAAAGCTAGAGCAGTAGCGTTATAATCATATTTATTCATCAGAAATTGATCTGAGTAATAAACCTTAGCATTTCCATTGAAACTGTCAGGAGCAAGATATGTTTATTACGGCGTATTCTGTCTGCGTGGGGAGGACGGGGGTGCGCTTTAGATAAAGTTTAAATGAAACAGAATAAACACAGCAGATCGCTCCAGCCCAATACAAAAGCTATAAATGACTGCTACGTATTTTACCATGCAAGGACTTTTTTTTTTCCTGTTAATATATTTATTCACACGTTTCTATCGGTTAAGCCGAGACATATCCAACGGCGTCATTAATAAGTTACACAAAATTGCCTGATCCTATCAAACGGGTCTAGAGTTATATGTTTTATTGTTAACCCCTTCCACCGAATCTTCTGAAGCTGAAAGGGAAAGGGAAAGGGCTTTTGTCCGAGTTGATCCTTGGCTATTCTGGGGCTCAGGTTGGTGTGAAAGGGACGAGGAGGTCGCTTGAAATCTCCTTTTATCTAACTCCTATTTTCTCTCTGGATCAGCAACTTTGAATAGACACCATCTAATCGCTCGTAATGGAAAATGAAAAAAAAAAAAAACCAACAAAAAAACCCCACCCAACAAAAAACAACTGTGTGTGTGCTCTGGGAGCTTCGAAAACGTTTTTGCGCTGGGCTGCCTGGCCGAAGCGGTGCTTGCCCTTGAGTGCACCAGACAAGGACCAGCGTGAGCAGCCCGCTGCAGCCGAAGCCCGCTCTGCTCACACCCTGCGCCTCTGCGGAGACACAGGCGTGCCCTGTCCTTCCTCCCTTCCCCCCTGCGCCAGGGTATTCCCTGCCTCCTGGGGCCGGGTGGTCTGGCGGTGGGGAGCAACCAGCAGCCCAGAGACCCCTTCTTGGTGCCCTTTCTTGAGGAGTGATGCTCGGAGTTGTAACACGGGACAGTCGACTCGACATTATTTTCCCTCTCACCCTCAGACTCCTGGATTTTTGTGATTTGCGCTTTTTTGCGGATACCCGGACTGAGAGACAGTCCCGGCCGCCGGGAGTGGGTAACCCCAAGGAACAGTCGCTCTGTGGCGGGCAACAACTCCGCACAGCGGCCAGGCACCGATGGGTGTTCAAAGATTTCTGGGGATCATCTTGCCAAGGTGTTTCTGATAGTATATTTTTGTTGTTGTTGTTGTTTTTGTTTTCTTATGCACAAGGAAAAAAAAAAAAAAAGAGATGGGCAAACTTGGGGGGCCTCTGTCAAATAGCAAAAGCTTTGTTCTAGAGGCTCAATCCAGGGCACTATCTCTTTCCTCCTAGCAGCTCAGAAATTGGCATTTCTTTCTCAGTCTGGGATGCTTTTGCTGTAAATTCCTTCATGTGACTACTTTGTTGCTAAGGCTACAAGTTCCCATCCCGACACACAAATCTTTTCCACTCCAGGAGCAGCTCAAGTCCTGGGCAGAAGTCATGACTTAAGAGACTTACTTCAAACTCCTTGGAGTGCCTCCCTGCTAAATACCTGCTTAAGTCTGGAGGTTCAAATGAAGTCCTCCCCCCGCCATCGTGTGTCACCCCCCTCCTTCTCTCCCGAGGTACGTTTTGCTGGGCCTTCTGGTAAATAGATGGCGAGAAGAAACACAGTCCAATAAGGATTAAATTAAGTAGAAGAAATCCGGCGGTGCATATTTTGAAGCTCCGATGGGGCGTCAAACCGATGTTTAACACATTTTTTCCACTCGCTGTGCACAAGTCCTCAGCCCCCATCGCCTTGTTTAATTTTTTCACCCCCGAGGAGGCGGCAGTTGTGGGAGGTGGACAGAAAAAGGATCCCTCGAACCAAAGATGTTTCCCTATCCTCAAATGCCATGGGAAAGGGCAGGGAGACACCGTGTCCCCAGGCACGGCTAGGGACAGACACACACACACACGCACACGCACGCACACACGGGCTCCTCCAGCACCGAAGGACCTGCGAGGTGGAGTACTGTGTAGTCATGCAGGTTGTACCTAAAAGCAGAGCTCATGTAGAAAATTTTTTGGGTTTTTTGGTTTTTTTTTTTTTTGGTCTTAGCAAAATTACCCTCCTCCTTCCTCCTCGCTGCCCTCGCTGCTCTCTTGGTTGCACCGGTGGGGAAAAATACAGTTTTATCTCCCCGGCTCAGCAGAGTGGACACGTGTTTGTGCTGAGCCCCCCAGCACCGCTGAGAGAGTGGCTCTCCTGGATGCAAAAGGAGAAAAAAAACACAACAAAACCCCCTCAACCTACCTCCCTCCTCCACCCCACCCAACCCCCAAGAAGCCTCAGAGAGGCTCTTCTCCTGGAAAAGTTAGGCTTGACTTAGTAAAGATTTGTAAATACAAAGAGAAATTAATAAATAAACCTCAAACCAGGTAGTTTGGGTGTGATAGTTTAGCAGGACTAATTGCAGAAAATGAAGCTGAAATGACTTCTCCAATTAGCTGCTGGTTGGAGTTTATTTAGAGGAACTGTCAGCTCTAGCGATGGATAATTGCTTTATTGCTCACAAAACTATCATCTATTTAGAACATATGTGCTAATTACTCTGGATGGGCGTCGGAAAGGAGACCATAAATCTATTAGCCCTTTAAAAAGTCTAAGATACTCGTGAACAATCAAACTCCCTCCCTTGGAGCTTAAGGGCAAGATTCTTGCCTGGATGGTAGTTTTTCCAGAAAAATAGAACAGAATAGAAGAATATAATATAATATAATATAATATAATAGAATAGAATAGAATTAAATAAATGTAGCCATATATATATATATATATATATATATATATATATACATACACGTATATTTGCCACCGTATATTTGCGACCTCACAGTGGGAGGGAAAAAGGTGGTCATTTTCAATAAAGGAAAACATCTTTCTGTAGACCAAACTGGTGCAATAAATCACTGTCATAAAACCGATTTTCCTCTTTAGCCTTGCACTATTTTTTTCCCCAAAAAGATTAGTTTAAAAATCTTTTAATTGGATTACTCTGGAAAATTAATCTCCTTTGGGTTCTCTAAGTTTGTGTACCAAATATCTGGAATTAATTCAGTGCCACAAAACGCATCTGCGATGTCTTTTGTTCGAACTAGCTAAAAAAGGGACAGGTAGGGAATGTGGCATTTTGCCGTACACGTTATGTCCCCTCGCAGTTTTCTCTGCAAATTCATTGCTGTAAGTGTCGCATTGTACCGCATAAAATTGCTATTGTAAAGGACATAAACAGATTTTTTTGCTGGACTGTGCTGTGGGTCAAGACACCAGTGAGGGGTGAGGAGTTTAGGGGTAAAAATAGAAAAAGGAAAAAGCTTTGGCAGCCCTAGTAGGAGTCTCCCAGGTGCCGCGCACCGACGGTCGTACCCGGGCCGAAGCGGCTTTTTGTCGCACCTCGCCCCTGGCCGCTCCGCGGGTGCGCACTCCCTCCGCGCCGCTTCCAGCCGCTCCGCACTCCCGCCTCTCTCCTCTCGCTTCCGCGGCTGGCTCTGGACCTGCGGCACTTTCGGGGCCGTCTGAGGGGAATTCCCCATTCCGGGCACCCGCTGGGATTCAGTGGGATCCCTTAGTTTTCAGCCCAGTTTGAGCGTGAGCAGCACCCTCGTGAGATGTGTGGTTAATTGCGGGGGCTGTGGGGGGTTAAAGGTGTAATGACTTGTTAAAGGGCGGTGGTGACTCCGAAACTCACCGTCTTCTTTTCCCCCGCCTTTTACAAGTAGTCGCTGTCTAGCTGCTAAAAGAGCAATAAAGCTGGGTTCATACATATATTTTTCCTTGTTTGTTTTCCCGGAATCAAACAACCCCGCCGCTTGTCCCCGCTTGGTGGTTTATATGCAGATTGTGACACTACTCGGAGTCTCGAGGACGGAGGGGGCAGGGAGCGGTTCCTCCCGGCTGTGGGGGGAGAGATGGTGAGCGGGAAAGTTCCTCCTGGGTGGAGCAGGAGGCAGGTATCTCTTGTGCGAGTGTCTGTGCCTGAGAGCTCAGACTCAGGCTGGGCAGGTGAGGGGGCAGCACGGGGTCGGCACGAAGCAGGCTGGCGTGAGGAGGATGAGGATGAAGGTAGGTTTTGACCTCTTGGGCACTGGTCTAGCTCAGAGCCCTATGGAATAATCTCTCTGCCCAGACCCAAATCTCAGTCACACTTGCACGCTTGTCGCACTTCATAAATTGTGTGTGGCATTTCCAAGTCAGCATTAAATTTTCAGTGTCAGCCTCTGGTGAACTGTGAACCGCCGAGTGGGATTGTCTGCACTTAACAATACGTGGCACAAACACGGGCGGAATCACATGGAGGGAAAACACGCAGAGCAAGGTGAACGTCCCGTGCTACAATCTGACGCTGGAGCATGCCAAAGGAGCCCAAGCCCCGGCATCCTGCAGACAGGTGGGACACCCGTGCTCACACCCAGCCAAACAACTTCCATCACAACACGCGTGTGAGATCCTTGCGTGGACGTGCACAAGCAGATCTCTGTTTTCAGACAGCGTTTACGTACTTGCTAAAGAGCCCTGAGTGGTCTGCAGTGAATTAATTACTGCAGCTCGGACCCCCGCTGACCTTGCACCGCCCTCGTATTTCTTCCTACCGTGCACAGGTAGAAGTTTTTCAGCCCCGTGCTGTAGCTAAACAGCTTAATACACACTGACAGAATCTTTATCCCTAATCACATGATGTTGAATGAATCTTAAAGTGCCTTCTGAGACAAACGAAGAATTCTCTCTCTTTCTCTCTCTCTCTCTCTCTCTCTCTCTCTCTCTCTCTCTCTCTTGTCTCCCTGTCCATCTGCCGGCACTGTGGATCTGCCCTGTGGAAAATGTTTACAGTTTGGAGGATTCTAACCTTGATTTTCCAGCTTTGACCCCCCTCTGGAAGCGGTAAGAGCAATTACTCCATATTACTGTACATATTCCACTGCCATGGTGGATCGCAGGTGTTGCAGCCGCTATTGTTCTCATCCCTTCCGCGTCCCCGCGGTCAGAGCCCACAGGTTGCACCGACCCCCATCCGCTGCCACGCCTGTGGGGTCCCTCAGAGCCCGGGGCTGCCCCCTTGCTGAGTATGCTCGGAGGTGGAGAGAGGCGAATTGGCCACCTCACCCAGCCCCACTTCTCGCCGCACTCCGGCCGCCCGCACGCTTCTCCCGCCTGTACTGAGCACGGAGATTCTTACTTTCTCCCACGAGGGGAAGAGACAGCTCATGTGCAGACAGGCATCTTTTCCGGTTTAATGTCAGGAGAGCCGAGCGCCTAACGTAAGGCAGGAGGCAAAGACCCCCGAGATGAGCTGTGACCGCCTTTTAGCCCCAGGGTGGGAGTGGAGGGAGGGTGAAGACAGTCACTGCGCCGAAGGATCCGAGGCAAAAACTAGACAGAGACTACAGGCAAAACAATTCCTAAACAGGAAAATACCTAGAAACCCCGAGCTGCACACATTTGAACAGAAAGCATCTGAGACGGCGGGTTTTAATTTTTTAGGCTGTGCAATGATCCTTTGGAAACGATGTAAGGGGTGCATTTGTAACGAGCTACAAAAGTGAGGGGTGGAGGCAGGATGCTGTGTTATGCCGGAGCATCCCCGAATAGCATTAAACTGTGTCATGGATCAGTGTCATGATGACGTATGACACACCACAAGGGATCATGATGACTGACTGGCATAATAGACATAGATAGTGGACCAAAGTCTCCTTGACAATTCTTAGTCATATGTCTTGGGGGGATAGTTTTACATTCATGATCCGTTTATTTGGAGCCAGTTCAGGGAGAGAGACACATGAAGCACACGGCTGAATCTGTCTAAGTAGGATGAAGACGGGCTTAAATGGCACAAAGCGTTGCCGGGGGGAATCTGAAGAGGTCTCAGGTTTAGAAGCAAAATACTTGGCAAAACCCCACCTGCTATTAGGCTCTACCTAATTAAGGCGGACGCCCCCCGTTTCTCCTGCCAGCCCAGGAAAGGGCAGGCTCACCCAGCATATCTCGGCGCTCCTCCGTCAATCAGCTGCAGAGCCTCTTAGGCACCACGCACCCGTACCGCGGGCTGATAACCTCCTGTCCCATTCCAAACTGCGGGATGCCGCTCCTCTCCTTCTCGTCTCGCTTGGACTTTGCTGAGGGCTGCGAAGCACCGGAACTCCAGTGGTGGCAGGGGCAGATGGAGAAGTCTCCTCCCTTCAGGTCTGCCGAGCAGGCAGAAAGCGCACCTCTAATAAACGCACCTAGAAACGCACCCAGTATGCCTCTCACTGCAAGCTGGAGAGAGCCCGAGTTGCTGGAGCTGCGGGTTTTCTTTTGTTTGCCAACTTCCCGAGCTAACAGGGGGAAATGTTTGTACTTTTTTTTCCTTTCCCTTTCCCCCAAACTTAAGTCCCCCATTGGTGGTGTCTCCAGAAGGGCCCTAGCGACCCTTTGAAGGCGATCAGCACACCGAAATCCTCCTGGGCTGGCTGGAAATGCTTGCCATCTCAACGGAGATCACTGACAGGCTTATTACCGGGAGAGCAGGTTCGCGAGGCTCCCTCTTCATACAGACCCTTCAGGAACATTGATAACCTCTAGAAATCTCCATAGGAGGCATTCCAATGAGCAGAATGAATTATACACGCCCCGAAAATAAGAATACAAGAGGGGAATCCTCTTCAGCCTGAAACAAACACCACCCACACCAGCAAAAAAAAAAAAAAAAAAAAAAAAAAAAAAAAAAAAAAAAAAAATCAGACGGTTTAGATGTTAAGAAGTCCACTAAATGTGTGAGCATCAAATGAAGGGACTAGCGACATTGTTAACAGAAAACATCTAATTAACAATGACTTCATTTGATTCAGAGGATGAAAAAGCCTTTTTAAATCAACCCAGATTTACTGGCCTAAACGCAGCCAATTTTTGAATATGGAGGTAGTACTGAGTCTGCCTTCTTCGAAGTTGTCATCTGAAAGGTAATAGTATAGGTGAAGTAATGTAGTTACACTGTGGAAACTTTTGTAGTCCCTTTCTTGGCAATTTAATTCGGTGCTGCTTCACTTTATTCGGAACAGACTGACTCCATCAACGGCGATCTCCATGTTAAGATGCATGATGCTAGAAGCAATTAGGTTCCCCAATTTGCATATTTCTCCCGACCTCAGCAGCATCACTGGATCCTTACGTTATCAACCTTTTCAAAGTAGGGGAAAGTCGGAATAAACCATGCCTCCCAAGTGTGCAGGGTGGTGAAGCCGACAAGGAAGCTGGCTATCAAAATTATCTATTTGCCTTTAGGATGGGACGAGTGAAAAATTAAAATAAAGAAGCGCCCCCGCTGGGAGCGCCCCGGTGGCCGAGTTTCGGCAGTTTAGCCATTTCACGAATTTCCCGCTGATTTCCAGCTTGTTGCTGAGCTCCTGCCCGTCACCCCGCACCTTCGGGGGGTGGCCCTGAGGGGTGGGTGATACTCCCGGTTCTGTCCCACTTCCGAAACATGAGTCACATCCACACGGGGAGAGAAAAACATCCAGGAAGGGTGCGGGAGCGCAGGCACCGCCGCCACTCCACGTGTGGTTTTGTTTTTGTTTTTGCTTTATTGAGGCGGCGCCCGTGACCGGCAGCGGGCGTCGCTCCCAGCAAACTCCCCTCCCTCGAAGGGGTGTGGGAGAAGGTGTACGTTTGGATAGCACCAAATGATGGCATCAAACCCGTATAGTTTTCTCTCCACGGGTTTCCCTAAAAGGGGACTCGTGAAGGGGTGCGAGGGTGGAGGGGGAGAGCAGGTCTTATTCTGCCCGGTCTCTCTACCCTCACAACCGGTGACAATTGACGACGTGGATAGCGGGCTACTCCTTGCCCTCAACATCCCCCTCGACCCCGCCCCACGTGCATCCCATGGAGCTGGAAATGTGAGTAAGGATCAGTGCACCTGGTGCCTGAGGGGACCGATCCTGGAGGACCTTCGGCGACTCTCCCCTTCAAAAGTCAGTTTCTCAGACATTTGCCTATCATGGGTAAAAATAACCATTTTCACATTCCCTCCTGGAAATCCAAAGAGGTTATCAGGGGAATTAGTGCTCAGCAGGCAGAGCCATCCACCCAGAGCTTTGCAGCAGCATGAAGAAAAATCTCTATAAAACTAAACAGGCAATCAGCTGAAATCTATCCTCTTTAAATAAACTGATTCCTTAGCATTTTCTCAGTATTGTTGTAAGTTGTTGTCTGTGATGTCCCCCAGGGCTCTTTCCTCTGCTCTCTGATTTGGTGTATAAAAGCACCTCTGAGTGATGGATTACTGTGTCATTGCAGCCTGCGAAGGATTAATTTGTTTCATTGATTTCTCTTTAGGCAGATTGCCAGAATTCTCTGCTTCCCACCTTTCTCCAGGACTTTCAGCAGTAATAGACAGTAACAGCCTAAGACAAATCAGCCCATTCTTGTAAAAATAGAAACACAAAATCCTGAAGTCCCAGGGAAGCTGAAAAGAAGTTTTTCCTGAGTAGACTCACTAATTCTTAAAGTGAGTCCATCTTCTCTCCTTTCTCCACTTCCCTTTTATAAGAAAAGGTTACCATGTCCTGGTGTGAGTTGCTTAGTCTCAAGAGCAATTTCAATAAGCAGTTGGATTTGAGCAGTGGGCATTTGACGGTCACAGAGAAATGTTTTGTTCATGCTAAACTGCAGGGGTAGAAATTACAGGAGGATTACAAAAACTTCAAGGTTTATTCTTTCTTTAAATCACCAGTACACCTACAGCTAATCAATTATCTATCCATCTACCTACCGGGGATATTGAAATAAAATGCAGTTTATGAGTTGCTAGTCTGATGTGTGTGGGGGTGGATAGGACTGGAATCTCTCAGATCAATTCATCTGCATGCTTTCAGGAAAACTGATAAAAAAATCAGGCCTTGAAGCATTGGGCTGTGGTGAAAAAAGGGAGGTGGGAACTCCTTTTGGTGCAGTTTGTGGAACCATGAGGGGAGTGAACGAGATCTGCTGCTGCTACTCTGACCACAGCACTGCTCTCTTCAGACCTGCTTTTTCAGCAGCAGAGACAGGTCAGCTGTGCTCTTCTGTTTATTTCCACAATGCAGCACTAAATACTGTATTGATTTAGTCTTCACAGGTTAACCTTTAGGTGTGCCTAGTGCTATAGTAAAAAGTAATGTCATAGACTGCTGTCTTTACAGCTTGGGCTTGTGGAAAGCTGTGTCATGCAAAACCAGCACTTTTAGATATCATGGAGAGCAGAGAAATGTTTATTTTACCTCTGTGTCTGTCTTGTGATGAGTGTAGCTCAATAGCTACTTTCAAAGGGACAGTAAATTTATTGTGCTGGATAGTACAGGTCCACAACATAGCAAATCTGGGAAATTTTGAAGTTAGAGCCCTACTATTTTTTCCCCCTGCTTTCTTGGAGGATGTTAACCTACTACTTTTTTTTAATTTTATTTAATTTTTTTTTTAATTTTCTGTAATTTCAGGTGTAATCCAAGCACCAGTACTAGGGTCACAGCACGATTTCCTTGTTATCCCACAAGAAAATATGCCTTTCCCTGCCTGAGTAATGTTCTTGTGTTTTCTTGTTCAAGATCCCTCTGTGGTCTGTTGAGTCTAACCTTCTCTTCTCTACCTGACAAGTTTTGGAGGAAATTTAGAAGTAGTCATAAGGAGTTAATTCTTGTTTTCACTCCTGGGAATCCCTTGAAATCCCTATTTTGTCTGGGGAAACCCTGCAGTGTGGGTTATCCTGCAGAAGAACAAGGGTGGCTGCCTCCAGGCATGGCAGCCTGGAAAACGCTGTTATCCTGGGGAATGCTGTAAACTTTCTTTCAAAGGCATTTGCGTTGTAATAGGGACCCTGTTGGACTTTTCTGGCTTAAGATAGACCCTCTCTTCTTGGCATTCCCACTCCTGATAGTTTTTCACTGTCAAGTAACTGAAAATAAAGGCACAAAATGCAACAGTTCACATTTTTCCTGCTTGGATAGCCAAGCCCCAGGGAGGCTTGGCTCTCAGGGTAGAGTTTGACTTGCTTGGAAGCAGACGCTCTCATCCCCACTGCCCCTTCCCCCTTGCCAATCCTTTTCAGCTTACACAGGGGAATACTTCAGCTCCTTTGCTAGGCAATAAGGAAAGTTATGCTCTTGATTAATAATTATAACAATATTCTTGGCTTGGAAGGTCTGAGTTAGGAGCAGAGACAGATTTTCACCCGTATCCCTTCAGTTTGCAATAAAACAGGCAGAATCCATCACAGACCAAATTTAAAATGCCTAAGTGAAGCTCACATCCTTTCATCCCTTCAGGACTGGAAAGAAACAGAGACTGTTAGATTAGCAAACATTAACCTCTCACATAGTTCTGAATGTAGGATTAATGCCTACTGAGGGGACAGCTGTATGACCCTCACACACACTAACTTTACATTAGGGTTGTCACTCTATTGATTGGGAGAAGTTTGTGTGAAGAAGCACTCCCCACCAGGGAGAAAAACAGACTGGAGTGGGAAAAAGCCATTTGTACTCTGCTAAAATGCGCTTTAAAAAAACTCAGTTCCCATTTCTGGCATCCACAGTGCAGATAAGCTGAAATCTGCATGCTTCACGCTGCATCCAGGGAGCATACAGACCACACAGTTTTCAGCTGTGACACTGGGACTGGCTCATCTTTGGACAAAACAGACCTATGCTAGTACTGGATTTGTATATAAGTATAGTTTTGCCTGGACTCTGCCCACATGGGGTTTTGTGTCCTTGTGGGATTCTGACTGTCTGTGCTTCAGCATATCTATTCCCATTTAGCTAATTTTGAACAGTCTGGTCTCCAAGAATTTTCTCCCTTGCTCCATAAAGTAACAAAAAGAAGTAGTAATGAATAATATGTTTGTCAAACTTTCTTTCCATTAAAGTATGAAATCTTCATACTATGAAAACTCAAGTTGATTGTTTCCTAGGGTTTGCTGGGTTAGATACAAACACTGGATTTGACTCTGGTCACACCCAATTTTTGTGTTAGTCTAACTCTTCTTATAACATTGAATTCTACATAAGTAACTGCAATTTCAGTGCATTTCTGAAAACAGACATTTTAAGGGCCCATCAAAACACTTTGATAGAGCAATCCTGAATCATCTTCACTTAAAATTCAAATCTATAAGGGACTCATAACAAAGGTGAGACCAGCTGTTTTAGAATTCAATCTTTCAGTCAAGGTAGCTTTTGACTGCATTAAGTGTGCTGGCTGACAAGTTGTAAGGAATTGGACTTGCTCTTAGCAGCACTGAAAGCCTGCAGTTCTGGAAGATGTAAGTACTGGCTTTGGTTAGCCTGAATCATCAGGTAAAAGGAAAAACAAACCTTCAAGGAAGAGAAACAAGTAAGTCTCCTCTGAGGGACAAAATGGGGATTTGTGCTTTGCTAAGACAGGTCCATATATTTCGCAGAAAGCAACTACTAGACCCTGCGCCTGTCTTCCAGAAAATACAAAAGAAAAAGATCCTGACTGAAAAGGTAAACATTTAGTCAGATGTCTGATACAATTTTTATTCCTGTAGCAGGGAGTAACCCTTTTTGTTCACCCCCCCCCCCCCCCCCCCCCCCCCCGCCATCGCAGCAGGGAGTAACGTTTTTCCCCTGTGCATTATTGGAGGCCATGCATTTATAACTGTGTGTGTAGGTAGGTAGGAACTGCTGGATACATGAAAGATGGAAGTTTGGTGATAGACTGTATCAGTCCTGCAGCTTTCGGCTCACCTCTAAGTCATTTAGCTCAAATAGCCAGGTGAAGGTTTAGAAGAAAATACCATGGTATGCTCAAAACCTGGACACCATTATTTCTCTGGAAATGTGTTCTTTCAGCAAGTAATTTTATTTTTTTTTCTCCATCAAATTTATTTGTTGATAATTCATCTAGAAATTTGAAATTGATTAGTGTGTGAAATGGCATACAAGTGGTTAACATTCATGCACCTCTGGAACAGTATTTGGAAAGGAAGTAGAGTTTTTGCCTACCAGTTTATCTCTTCTATTATGAAGCTTTAAACCAGCAGCAGTAAAATTCACCTCCCTGCATTAGGTGCTGCTATATTGCAGATCAAAGTTTTGTAGTTTGGAGAACCATGGAAAGAACACCATAATTTAATCTGCTTGGTTAGAACTCAGTATTCAATGAATAACAAGTTTCTGTTTTTCCACAAAAAGTATGAATTAAAACTCCAGATGAATGAGTAGGAATTTATTGCTTCATATTTTACAGCCATTGCTGTATTGATAGCTCCTTTTTTCCAAGTGAGTAAAAAGTATGTGGCTCATTACACTAGCGTCTCATTACTAAGATCACAGGCAATGTATTGAAAATGGTGGGATGCTAGATAGTTCCAGTGCTTTACGTAGCAATTAAAATTAGCTGTACCAGAATTTCTTTCCGTTTACACTGTGTTAAAGGAAGTTAAGGAAACACAGTTGTGGGTCTAATCAGCTTTTCAGCTTTACTGTATTCCAATATATCAAGAAGACCATCACTAGTAAACCATATTTGTGTATTGGCAGAGATCATGGCTCTAGAAGGGAAGTATGTTTTTCTCATTCCAAAATCCACTTTTTTAACATGTCAACCATCACACATGTTCACGAGCTTGTGACTAGAAAATGATCCCTGTCAGACGCTCTTTTTGAAGAGCTCTACATGAACTTTCTTGACTAACTGCTATAGCACTCCTTCAGCTAGAAACACTGACAATGACATTAGCTGGAAAAAATACATAGGTTCAGTCCATACTGCACACTGTGCTAACAATGTATTTTGACTTTGTGCGCTCCATAGTCTGTGGATTTCAAATAATTTTTGAAATCATTTTGGCAGTCAGAAAGGGTATTAAAATTAACTATGATACTTCTCTATCAAAACTGAGTAAAGTTTCATGTTCTCCCCTAAAATTTAAATAGTAAAGACAAAATTACCCCAGATTTTATGGTGCTTTTTGTAATTTTTCTCAGCTTTTCTAACTGAGACAAAATTATCTTGTCAATGTTGCCATCCATTTTGGTTTTCAAACTTCTTTCTTCATCCACTATCACAATGGCACCCTCTCTGGTCTGTGAGAATTTCCACAGACTTCAGTTCAGAATGTTATATTTTCACTGGAAATAAAAAATGTCCCAAAACATGAGTTTTGCTCATGGCTAAACTTCAGTTGTGGTTTACATTTGATTTGATGTTACCCTTTAGAAATGACAACAGCTTTGGAGAAGGTTTAAAATGCATGCACTGATCTCTCACAATCATTATAAAATAGCATGGGAATACCTATAACAGTAGGAACAACACCCTGGCTATGATCCAGTTTGGCTAATTACACCCTTTTCTTCTAAATTCAAGTTTATTTGTAATCTTGATCCAAAGCTTCCAGAAATATCTGTTTTCCCCTTAACACTTTTTGAACTTGGGCAGGTCACTGCTAGGTGAAGCCATTTCCATCCTGTTCTGTTTTTTTATTATTTATTTGTTTATTTATTTATTTTTAATAAGAAATTACCTTTGTGTTTATAGGGAGGTGTAAGCCTCTCATCTGGATGATCAATAAAGTAAAATCCTTAAAATCCTTCTGGCTAAAATAACATCAAAATATATAGTAAATTCAATTTTATCACTTAGCAGGTTGTTCTTTGTCACACAGACCCTCACCATGAAAAAAATAAAAATTACATCAGTACAAATATAAATGACAAGAGGCAATTGTCTGTCAATGGACTTGCTTTGTAGATAGGGGAAGATGCCAAGAATAAAGCATCTCACATCATGGGTGCACTAATCACTTAAAAATTGCCTGAATCAGTTGTCAGGATATTGAAAACATATATTTAGAGTGCCTGAGATAGCAACAAATAATATAGCGAACAACGAGTTAAAATTTCATTACAAAGAGAAACGGCAATTAAGGGACTTCTTAAGTAACGCTAGCTGCATGGCTCAGAAGTTTCATTTTGCAGCAAAAGCCTGGGAAAGGAACTAAATATTAAAAATCTGCACTTCTGAATATGATTAACACATATTAAACTACATATTCAGCACTGCTTCATATTTAAGGTGGTTGTGTTTTGTTTCCATCTCTGTCTGCAGCTATCTGTCTGATTCTGCCAGACTACGGTAAAAATATAGATTTGGATGCCATTCATTATTAAATAATCATACAATGTAAAGATTCTTCTCAGCTACAGAAAGAGGGCAAAGCAGTTGCTCTTTAACAAATGCCATGCTATATGAATTATGTAATTTCCATGGTTATAAAACAACTTGAGAAATTGTACTGTAACAATATGATATATGCTAGGATTGATTACTCCAAGAATCCTTTCAAGAGGAAAAATTGCAGGGGGATGGGGAAGAGAAAAGCTTTTTTTTTTCCTGTTCAAGCTTCACTTCCTAAAGATTTAGCTTTTGTGGAGAAAACCCTCACATTCAGTTGTTACATTGAGTGGTCACTCAATTTGTGTGTTCATTATATGCATTAAATAGTCAAATATATCCTTTTCAGTATATATGAATAGTTTAATTTATTCTGCTGAAAGAGAGATAACTATCAGAAATAGCAATAGAAGTCACATAATGAGATAAGAATACTAGAAAATCTGAGGATTTTAGTACAGTCCATTATTCATTCAATTCCTGGCAGCCTTTATGATTACAAATCACTTGATTGACTAACTAGACATTCTCAAAGTGAATTATGAATCAGGTTCATTTTTCCTGGTTGAGAGTTGGTACATGTTGTAACTGTTCCACTTTGTGATATATCAAGCTCTTGTAACAGTAATAAGAGATATAATCAACTCTTTATTTCAGGACAAATAAATTGGCTTTTCAGAAATGAAATGTGGTTGCTAACATTTTAACAGTGTGCAGTGTAATTCCTTCCTGCTATTCTCAGAGTGCAATCTGCTGTGATGACACAGCTTTTGAATATTTGACTTCACTGAAATTCTTTTAGGAGCCTCACGCCCTCAGTCCAAGCATACTGATCTCAGTGGAAATTTGGTGTTGGGTCTAAGAGCAGTGAGTGGTCCTTTTACTTGTTGAAAACAAGCCTCAGACACTGAAAACCTGGGCCATAATTTGCCCTTTTGTGCCTGGCTCTGATCTCAGCTTGGGAATACTGAACAGTTTTAAAGCTGTTTAAGTTTACTTTGAAACACAAAAAAGGAAAAAAACCCGAAGATTCTCTTCTAAAGTGTGCTTGACCCTCAAGTCCTCTTTCATGAAAAAGTCCCTCAGGCTTTTGTGGAAATTATGCAAGGGGAATGACTGGCAGGCTAGGGTAGGACTCATTTGTAGAACAAATGCACAATCAGATCACAAATCCCCCTGGAATAGGTTAAGTGAGAGGTGCATTTCACCTTCAAATGACTACAGGGAAAACAAAATTAAAAAAAAAAAAAAAAAGAAAAAAAAGCTCAAAATCTGTGTGAGTGAATGTCCAAGCAGAAAAGCACTATCAGGAGTGTTTGTGCCTTACATCTATCTGCATGGCAGATGTGGCCATAGTGCCGGTTTGGCTTTCTGGGGTGTCGTGGTCTCTGGACGCTTATGTTCCAGTCAGCAGAGCCAGCTCCCAAGTGTGGTGAAAAGGGCTGGGGTTCGTGGTACAGCGTTGGGGACGGGGTACACCCCATCCTCTGGTATGTGTACTGAAACAACTCATCTTCCCTCGTGTGGTTCTGTGCAACAGCACCACCACCGGTCGCAGTTTTGCAGGGAGGAGAGGGTTTTTCTGCTGGTTAGGGAGGTTAGCCTAGTGTTTGTGTGCTTGTTTTAGTTCCAGTAAGGGGACAGGCTGATATTTGGTGGGTTGACATTATTTATAGAACAACTTCAAAGACTTCAATCCCCTCTGTTTCCCTTCTGAAACAGAAAAGCACATCTCTAAAGCAAGACCTTTTGGGAGAAAAGATGTATTACCACTTTAGTTTTAAGGAAGGCCTTAATGTGGTCATTAATTTTAGAAACAATAGTTGTAGACTTCATATTTCTTCTTTATTCATATTTCTATCTAATTTCTGGTCTTCTAATAACCTTAATTAAATGCTGAGTAGTTTAGAATGTTATTAAATAGCTTTCATAGGATTTAAAAAATTTCTGATTACATCATGAGTACAGATTATTAAATATTCCATTCATTCTAAAATTATGATTAAGAGGATAATACCAAAAAAGATGTTTGTAACAATTTTAACTAAGCTGTGTTAATTGAGTTAGGGGATAAGAAATAAGATTTAAAGGGTGAGAAATGACTGAAATCAAAGCCCGCATAGTTTTAAAATTAAGTGGATTAAGAGAATGGTCAGAATGGAGGAGGTGGGGGGGTCAAAATCTGAGTGAATGGTTTGAATAGAAAATTCACTTACTTTTAGGCCCACATGTATTTTGTCTTTCACAGAAATGGTTTGCAATGGCACCTGATGTCATGTGGGTAAACATGAAAGATAAAAACCGCCTGCCAGGTAACAACAGGATACAGGTTGCCCATTGTCAGGCAAAGGCATGCAACAGGAATGGACACAGAAAATTCTGCTCAAAAGTTGCCACATCTGGCAGCTCTGTATCCACTGATGTGCATAAGCAGAGCAGATCAACTTCCATGCCTGGGTCACACTGGTTGGGATTACTGTCCGAAGTGGTGCATGAAGTGGCAATGGTTTTGTTGCCTTTTGTTTATAATTAACAAGTGTGGGCCACTGTTTTCCTGATCTGACATTTGTTTGAAATTGCTATTTGTCAGCAGAGCATGATTTTTTGCTAGGTTATTTTATTTATAGCTCTGAAATACTGGTTGGGAATTAAATGCCACTTTTGTGGTTACCATTCTCTTCTTGGTGGCCCTCTCCCAGATCCTCACTATTCCCAGGTCTTTACATGGGATGTTCTCATCATTTGTAGCAAGAGCATATCTGGAAAACAGGCAAGATTTTTTTACTTGTGTTCCTTAAACATTAAGCAGAGAGTAAATGAGTAACCAGAGACACTCATATGCTGGAGCAACTTCTGGAATCATCTGTACTTATGAAAATTACAGCATCTTTTGGAATTTCCTTCTGGGGATGTGAGAGGAAACCAATACTTGTGAAACAGACTGGGGAGAAGAACAACAGGAAAGCAAATGAAAAGTGTGCAGAGTGCAGAGTGCAGAACTTAAGCTACCAGTAAAGGATGATGAAGGCAGTGTGCCTTTGTTCAAAAGGTTGACACAGGCAGCCTGTTAAGGACAGGCTAACTCACATGACAAACATCAGGTTGCCCACCAAATGTATATTGCTTGTGTATGGATACCTTACACTCAGTATATGATGCCTCTTTCTTTGGCATGTTTGCTGGCTTCAGAAGTTTTGTACTGATTCAGGGCGTAAAGAGAAGTCTAAAACATCATACATCCCAATGAAGCTGGGGAAAGGCTGCCTGCAAAAAAAGCAGCTCTTGAACCTCAAAGAGAAAAGCATAAAATGAGTCTAATTTTAACCAAGAATAATAAAATACTGTAATGACTGATGGAGACATTAATATTGCAGGCTTAGTTATGTAGGCTGTTGTTTAATATGTACCTCTTTCCTTCAACTTTAACAGCTTTAATTATTTTTACAAACAGACAAACAAACAAACAAACTCCATACATCCTTAAACACTACTAATAAAAAAATAAAGTCATCATTGATATTTGAAAACAGAAATCGAAAAGAACATATTGCATTCACACCAACTACATACCAAGCAGAATGTTAATAACATTAACCTTTACTCTATCAGATATTTTCAAGAAATACCACTATATTTTTTGCAACGGCTCATATCTGTCATTTAACTGACATGTGAACTTTTCTAAGTTTGCCAAATCACTGAGGCCTGAATACCATTCAGCAATGTTAATTTTGTTTTCCTATTCCAGCTTTTACACAATTATTCTCATGGCAATCATTCTAGCCTTGAGTATAAATAATACTTCAAGTAATTTGTTGATATCCAAAAAATGATGTGTATCTACATTAAGAGATTCTGGAATCTAATGGGAAAACCATGCATATTATTAAGCTGAAATGCCTATTTCCTTCCTCCCAGATGGGAAGTAGTACAGGGTAGTGCCATGGCATATGCATTAATTTTATTCCTTCCGCAAATTTTAGCACATATTATTTTTGCAGATTTTGAATCTTTGCCTCCTACCCAGTATACAGGAGAGTTAAAAAGGAATTTGCTGCAGAGAAGATCTCAGTCTTACCAAGGAGCTGGGATAACTCTTAGGTGAGCTGAGGAAGAAGAGCATGGGAACAGTTCTGCTTTGGAGAAGAGTAAGAGAAACAATGAGAGTTTTGTAGGAGGAAATCCTGAGGAGGATTAACAGAGGCAGAAAAAGAGACAGAGAGTATACTATTTTCCTGGCTCCCAAATTTCAGTCATACAGACTGGGTGTGATGGATCTGAAGATTCTAGAAATAAATAAAGAGCACATTTAAAATGAGGAGGTCTACCACCAAAGAATAATGAAAAAAATAAATCCCAATATCTGTTCATCAGTATTGCTACCCAATTAAAACTTAGTCTGTAACAGATTTCTTCCTAAGTCTATGGATTTCTTGCACATTATTTTCCACAATTTTATTTCATCTTACTTGCTTTTCTAAATTCCAGGCCTTTTCTTATTTTTTTGTTTTTTTTCAGTCCAAAGGGGCTTTTCATTTCCTCAGGATCTGAGAAAGTGGAGGGAGCACACTGTATTGCAAGCTGAATGTTTGTGTGGGAGCATTTTATGCAGTACTTTATAGATACTCAAAAGAATAAGTTTTAAATTGTGATTGCTGGTGCTTGCAGATGTACAAGCATAGCCTGGCATCATCTCTAAAGGCTGATGGTCTAAGGAGAGATAGGACAGTACAAAATGGGGGTTGACTTATTTGATCAGTGTTTTTCCCTTTACCACTTTACTCTCTGGGTTCCTGTAAGTTGGTCTTTGTGTGTGTTTGGACTACACAACCTGTGTCTATCACTGACAAGGAGTTTGAAGCTGACAATGGCTGCAGAATCTAGAGTAGGTGTTGAGTCTTGAGGGAAGCCTGGGTAAATAGGCTCAGAGGAGTGGTGTGTATTCAAAATGGGACTGTCACCCTGGTTCAACCAAAGGGTTTCTACTGTATTTAGATGAAGGTGAAGTTACTCCTCCAATTCCATAGAGAAAAATGCCTATCTACAGGTGTGCATGGGGATGGAGAGAGGGGATGTGTTGTGCTCTGCAGCCCACCACCCAAAGCAGCTCCTGGGGGAAGCCCAGCCTGTCACACACGCACAGTGCAAACTGGCTGCCTGTGCCTCTGCCCAACTGTACTGAGGGCCGTGGTCCTCCCCACTCTATAAAGGCTTTCTGAACTTATGAACACATCTGCCTCCAGAAGAAAAAAGGGTTTTGTGGTATGTGTGACAGGCACACACTGCTTGATCTGAGCATCACAGTGCCCAGCCAGGTCAGTGCCAGCTACATAAAGTATTCTAAAAACACAGATCTGGTGACCAAGCACAACAGCATTTACCTAGCTGCCAATCTACATAAAAATTTATATTTTTAATTTCTGCTTAATCCATCTTAGTTTTAATGTAAAGCATCTACTGTTATGAAATATTTTGGTCCTCTCTCTCCTCTGAGCAACTATGGTCAAAGCATCCCTAGTTTACACATCTCATTTAAGTGCTATCACTAGATGGGAAGAAGTCAGACCTTTTTTCTGTAGTCATTTTTTGTCTTTTTTTTTTTTTTTTTTCCTCTTCTGATGAGGATATATTCAGTTTTCATCAGGATAACTTCTGTTGTGTTTGAATTCCTCTTTGTGTGGTTCCCAGCATTTCAGACAGTGCAGCACTGCAGCATCACACCCCTCTCTGGAACGCTATTCCCTCAAGACTCCCATGGCAGAGAGAGATGGGTAATGTTTCCCGAGCTTCTTCCTCTATTTTTATTCTTCCTCTATTCCTCATTTTCTATAGAGGATCAAAATGGATTATTTTCAACTTGACATGCAAATGCCTAGGCTGTGCCCTTGGCTGAG
Source organism: Parus major (assembly GCF_001522545.3). Classification (NCBI taxonomy): domain Eukaryota; kingdom Metazoa; phylum Chordata; class Aves; order Passeriformes; family Paridae; genus Parus; species Parus major. Next base: position 60,421,924 of record NC_031799.1, on the reverse strand, counting down.
ATCTCAGCATTGACTACATAAGTGAAAGATATGGGAGCAGTAGCGTTTTAATATCGCATATGGAAGCTGCAGTCTTATTTCTCAAGAAAAAAAAAAAAGAAAAAGTTACTATAGTCCTTTGTGCCTTGAAAAATAAAAAAAAAACCCTAGTAAAAACATTTCCTCATGCACTACTGGATATTATATTCACATGCAGTCATTGGTCTGCACAGAGGCAAATGAACATTGTGTACAGTTCAATATTTTATTGTTGTACTCTGATCTGCCCGTTTGCCATGCCAAAAGTATCAATGGGAGTAAAAGACACATGAATAATTTTACCAAGTCAGATTATGCCTCCAAATGTGAACATTTAATAAGTGATGGAATTATAAAAGAAATAGGAAGGATTTCTAAGGCTGCTTGAGAAATGCTTACAGAGATAAAAAGGTCAAATTCTTCACCAATTTTCATTCTGCACAACAGCAGTTAAGTAAATGAAATAACATGACCTGCAAATCGGTGCAGGATACAACTTTCAGAATACATCGATACGCCATAAAAGTCATCATGCGGTTTCATGTTAACATGAAAGAAATGGTATCTGACCTTGAAAGCATGCACACTCACTCAGTGTTTCTAATTATTGTAATATTCTTTTTCAGAAACAATGGCAGCAGCAAAACACTATCAAGAAACTGCCTCCTGGCTAACATTCTCGGCAAACCCTCATGGCTATTTACTCAAATGAGCAGCCCAACAAATAAGTTGTTAGCCTAAATGAAAATTATAGCAGATAAAAATTGTCAGCCTGGGAATGGAACTAATAAGGAAAAGAATTGCATGAAGCTGACAGCACAGTTTTGGACATTGGGAAGAATAAAGGAAAGCACAGCTACTGAAATCAACTCATGAGACTGAGGTAAACAGGAAAAATCCACATCCATCGTCACACATAGATGATGAGTGTGACTCTCAGCAGTGATGGCTAAACCGTGCTTTAACACAATAAAACTCAAGGCTGTGTTTATGGTAAGCATTAATTAAGCATGGACTGACAATGTAGCAGCCTGGTGCTACTGTCAACTCTCCTTGCTTTTCACTTGCCTGCAGGAAAAGTGACTAGATGGGGTTAGGCAACCTGGATGCATTCCTCAAAGCATTCCAGAGGAGTAAACAAGGTATTTGTAAGAGGTTGGGGAAGCACTCTGGCACAAGGTCCTGAGCCGGCTGAGTGGGGTGAGGAGTTGGAGGCAAAAGGTGATGAGCCGCACTGGGCTTGTTCTGCAGTGTCCCTGGCTGTTGTACAGGTCTTGGACAGAGTCCACTGACAGGCCTTCTGCCAGGAGATTTGTTACTAAAAGAGTTTTGCTTAGGCAGGATTTTATTGTAAAAATTGTCTCAATCCTCCTTTTATAAAACTCTATCCCACCTTTCTCTTCTACCCCAGGAGGAGGAATGTTTTGTATATATATATATATGGGTGAAACACACAAACAAATTCATTTCCCATGGATAATATATTCAGAGTGATTTGCTCTTTCGAGTAAGAAGCTCCAAATCATGAATTTATTATGCAAAGTAATAATTGCAAATTACATTGGCAAACACCATTCCAGAAAAAAAAAAAGAAAAAAAAAGGGAGTATTAATATAACTAAAAGGATTAAAAAAATACTGGCTCTTAACTTGGGGCTACTACAGATATTTTAGGAGGTTATATATCTCTGTTCCACCTAAACCACCAGAGGCAGTAGCTTTCATTTTAAAGGTCTAGTGAGATACTGCAATTAATGGGCCCACCTAACAGCATATGTCGTGCTTGTATTGAGTAGTAAGACATGGAGAGAAAATGAAAGAAATGCTTAGTGCCATAAAAATTTGCATCTCTTTCTAGTTCATTTTTTTTTTTAGTGCAAAGAAATTAAATATATCAGGGTCAGGACATGAAAGGATTTGACTCCAGTTTTTGGGTCAAGCTAGGCTATGCCTTTAGTGGGATCACTGGACAGCATATTTTGACTTTGTGGGTCTTAAAGAATCTGAAATGCCTCATTAGCAATCCCTAGGAGATATATAACACTTCCCAAGGATGACTGGAGCAGCCCAGCTGCTCCATGTGGAACTAGGGGCAGGTGGTTATCCCTCCTTCAAGGCGCCCACATGTTCCCTGCTTGGCTTGGTCCTTTGTGGTCATCAGCAGAAAGGGGCACTGACAGCTGCCAGAGTCAGGATCTTTAACACAATGCTTGTCAGCTACATCAGATTTGTCTTTTCTACTGGATCTGTATGCTATATCAGGGGTACTCACAGGATTAATTTGCAATCATGGTCTTCCTCACAAAAGCTGCACAGCTCTCTGCTGCTATAGGAGCAGTTTCCTCCCTGGCCCACATGTTCCATTAGAAAGCATTCTGTAGTAGATCAAGTTATCCAGGCTAGCTGAGATTTGTGGGTAATTATGACAAAAATAAAGATAATGTGCTTGTAAACTTTGTAAGTAATAATTGCTGTACTTACGGTGTAATTCACAGATGTGGCAGCATTAGAAAGTAACAAAGCTTGTTGAGTTAAAACTTAAGTGGTATTTTTAACATTTCATAAAAGCATTATGACCTGAGTGCAAGGATGCTCTATGTTTCTGTCTCTGTCTCATGGGCTGGCTTTGCTCTTGAGAGAGTATATAGTGCTTCCCTTCCCATAATGGAGATGCTTGGGAATCACTTTGGAGGAACTTATTCAGATTGAATAAGAGATCCTCTGTGTAGCTGGGCTTCCAGGCCTTACCTGAAACATTTAAAACTTTGCCTGATTGTTGTAAAGCCTTGAGGAATGCACCTTTGTGAGGTGGGGAGAAGAGTGATGATTTTTTAGCGTTTGCAAGGGACTTTGAAGACTTAGGAGCTGTGGGAGTTTACAGTCCACTGCAAGCAGAAACCAAACTGTCTAACCTTTATTACCTGACATCTTTTTTCATAGTATGCCTTATTGATAGTGATTACTGTAAAAGGGGTTCCACCTTGTTGAAAAAGGTAATTAAAAAAAAAAAGAGTAACTAAGACGTTTAGTGTGTAAACACTGAATTTGTGAAAATTCTCCTTCACTAAACAAAAATCTCTATTTTGCTTTTCAAGCAGAGCAAGAGAGATCATGATTCACAGATTGTTTACACAGATCCCAAGCCCAACATGGCTTAGGACTGAAAAAGAGGAGCAGTTTGCAGCCTCCAACCTTGTCCAACTGTGTTATAAATAACGCTTACAAAGGTTAACCTGTTCCTCAGGTATCACAACACAGTTCCACCAAATGGAATGATACTGTAATATAGTCTTGGTCTTCCTCATCAGGTGAGGACACAGACTAATTAACTCTTTTATACATGCGCTAAATACAACTAAAAGCAAAAAGTCAGAAAAGGGAATTGGAGTTCAGAAAATCTCAAAAAAGCTGAATAGCTACACAACTAAATCAAATTCTCTTGGTATTTGTTGAGTTATTCATGTGAGGAAGCTGCTTTGGGAACTACTTTGGGTCATCCAAATCATGCTTGATGTGGCAGTGTTTTGATATGGTTTGGGAAGTTCCTGTCATTTTTTCCTGTTCTCAGAGAAATTGCTATCATGACTCATGACCTCAGCAGCAAAGAATGAGGTGTTCTGTATCACTCCATCCATTAATCCGAAGAAACTTTGCCATAAGGTTTAGCAATCAGTCTTGAAGTACTGCAAATAGTTACAACTGATCTCTATGTGCCAAATAAATGAACATCATGCTAAAGTGCAATAATATTGGGCAAAGCTAGTAGCAGAGGTTCTAGTAGGAGCTGAAAATGCTCAGGTTAAAAACCATGTTGGTGGCTCTCAAATTGCATCATAACAATAATATAAAAATGGAAAGTGAGGTCAATATTCCCTTGCTAGGGTCCAAATCTGATTTTGAAACTTCAGTTGGCCCTACTGCCTTGAAAACTGAAGAATTGTTGGATTTTAACCTTCAAAATGTTTGGCAGTCTAGTCTCCTTTTTCTGCTGGTGAGGGGGTCAGATCAGCCCACCAGTGTGTAAGACAGGCAGGCTCTGGTTCACTGACTTTTGAAGACACCATGGGAATCCTGGACTGAAGTGTCTCCAAAGCTGATACTATGCAGGTGGCTCCAGCATGCAATCCACAATGCTGAATGAGCAGTTTATGTTTCTTACTCTGAACCTCAAAACATGTTCAAAACAGCAGACGGAAGTATCTATTCACTCAGTAGACAAACAGTCTCATGGGTGTAGGTCTTAAAGGTTTTTTTACTTTTTTTTTGTTTTTTATTTTTTTTTTGGTTTTGTTTTGTTTTGTTTTGTTTTGTTTTGTTTCTCATCAAACTGAGAAGGAAACACTGTTTTCTGTTAAAATACTTCGGGAAGAGAACATAGAAAGTAGTAGTGCCTGCCCTCTTCTTGTAGTGCAATGGACCTATTGTCAGAGCTGTCACAGAGGAAGAGGGACACGTGGGTCCTATTTCCCCTTCTGCCTTGGGCTGCTCAGACCCTTGTTTCCTGCCCTTTAGAGAAAAAGCTCTAGTCAACGGGAGGATTCAGCATTCACCGACGAGCCAGTGAACAAAGATGAAAGGATGCTCACGGCTTCAAGGGTCAGGGAATTCTTTCAGTTGCACTCTGCTCCCAGGATCGTTTCTGTTTATTTAAAAACTACCTCGTGTAAGTGTACGCAGTCTTGGGATGACACAGTGACATGGTTTCACCATATTCTGCTGACCCACATGACATGGACTGTGCCTTGCAAGAAACGTATGGAACACATATGTTTTTGTTGAATAGAAATTGAAGAGATTGGGACTATTCAATTGACAGAAATGATCAAGAAGGAATATAAAATAACATTATTTGAGATAAGGAATTGTACTGAGAAGGTAAAAGAGGTTCTTTGTTTATCCAGTCAAGAAAATAGTGAAGCAGAAAGGAGAAAAAAATGTAATCAAAGGAAGATTTTCCTTTTCTGTCTCTCTCTCTTATTTTTTTTTTCCAAATAAAAGCTGCAATTAACCTGTTGAACTAATTACTACCAGGTATAACATAGGCCAAGAGCTTAGTAGGATCCAGAAAGGATTACACATGTATATGCATAATGAAAATATCCATAAGCTACAATAGGTAGAATATTATGTCAAACCCTTTTATAGAATAGCTTACCTCTTAATACCAAGTGAATCCTGTGTACCTCTGTCTAGTCAAGGACCTTGTGAAGCACTTCTCATTTTATCCAGGCTCTGTACTTATCTTCCTTACTGAAAAAAACAGACATTAAAGAAGTCAGCTAAAATATAATACACTCCTCTGCATTATTTCTGTTCCAGGGGAGCAGCTTTTTTATTGCTTAGATGAAACAGTGATTTTACAAAGTTAGGTGATTCTTATACTTCTCATATTAGCATTTTTACCCACAATGCTAATGCAGAATGGGGCACAGTGATGCTTGGAAAATCACAGAGTATTTCAGGGTTGGACTCTTCTTCCTCATCTTGCAGGACTTAGTTATTTAGAAATTAATAAATACAGGCAGATCTCAAAATAACTGTCAAGGTTTTATAATTGGTTTTAGTGTCTGGGAGGCCATAGAAGTTAAGGGAAGACTAACTCTCACATAATATTAAGTCAATAGTTATTTACTGTCTGTAGTAAATGTCAAATCAGAATTTCATTTGAATTTATATAGTCTTTTTCTCTCTGATCTCTTTTTTGCTGGTCTCTTGGGCCATCTAAATTTTCCCATTCCTGAGGAAGGCTGCCCTTCTAGCCTCTTAATGTGACCCTAGGGGTGAGAAGACCAACTGGTTTTCTGTTTGCTGCTGAATATATTGTTTTACTGTTTTGAAAACATAGAAAGGTCTTGCCTTGCTACCAGACCCATTATCTCACATTGTCACACTCGGAGAAAAATTCCCACTGTAGCTATATCCACCACAAGGAGCTGAGCATCAAACACTGGATTCCTGAGTGTTCTTGTGTCCTCAGGTACTACTGAAGTTTTTGCAGTCCAAAGGTGTTCACTGCCTTAAGTGTCCAAGACTAAAGAAAGCTCTTTCTACCAATAAAAAATTTATCAGCTAAATTCAGTTGTGAATGACATTTAATAATTCCAGAGTTCCTTTACTCTTGTATTATAATTTGTCATGTTACTTTATTACTCTTTGCAAAAGTAACAAAAGATATTGCAACAAGGACTCATTTGGGCAAATTAAACCTGCAGACTGATTTCAAATACAGGCATTTGTTCTCTGGGATTAGACATCAGCAGCCTGTGGAATTATTTCTGACATTTCATCCATCATACACTCAGAATAACTAAACAAGCTGGTGATGATCTCTTCCTGCTCAAAGAACAACTTTCACAAAACTTTCCCAACCTATTAGTGTCAGGAAATTGTGCTTGGAAAGTTCAGAGAAAAAAGAAAATTTTTCTACAAATGAAAGGAAGAGACCTTATCATGTCTCTATAACATGCATTGGGAGATCTGTTCCTAAACAGATCTTTAGCTGGTGTAAATTGGAATGGCATAACTGGTGTATGTATACTTATTTAGTTCAGTCCTGGAATTTTCACACAGGGGTGTCTAGATCTACAACTGTGAGAATCTGGACCTGGTCTTCTAAAAATAAACCATTAAATTTGTATTAGGTGGAATGTAAGGTGGACTACTTATTTTCCTCCACTTTGTTTGATGAATTCTGAAGCACATAAATTTTAAGCATAGCCTCTTCCACTCTGCAATTTTCAGTCTTTTCTTGAATTTCTGAGCACATATTTTGGTGGCCTAATATTTTATTTCAACCAGCTGCTTCCAGGCCAAACACAGTCAAACTAGATTAACTGCATTATGTAAATACCATAGCATCAGTGAAAAAAAACCTATGGACTGCCTCATTATTAGAGGATAATAACCTTTTAAACTATATTATTTTTTTTCCCCTAATACACCTCAAACAGGTTTCCCAGTCTGGACAGAAATTCAAGGGTTTTTTTCAATTCCAGGAGGTTTCCTTCCTCACCCTGACACCTTCCTTCCCTTGCTTTAAAAATGAATATAATGTGCTTTGATGGAACACAGTCTCACACTGAAATCTACAATCATACACCCAAACTAACAGAAAAGGTAAAATCACCAAAAGGGAGATTTTTAGAAACAGAATACATAATCAGATAAATGAGATCAAAGTTTTGAAATGCATTGCAGAGGAATAATATAAGATACTGCTGGTGTGTTTCTTCCTTCATTATTGTTTTCCTTCAGTAAAAGTTCTCTCAACTAGGGAGAGTTACATTTTTGAAGCTGGGTCTAGTTTCTCTGAAATCATATTCCCTATTCCCAAGAGTCCACTCCACAGTGCCAGCACAAATATACATCAGCAGCTGCACAGCACTTTAAAGAGTTAGCAAGGACCTGTCAAGCAATTACTCAATTTCAGATCTCTGTCCATTATTTTCACTGGGCAAATCTGAAGTTGGGGAAATCAAAGTCAGAGAAAGCAAATAAGCATTTTGGAAGTCTGAGCATCTCATCAAAGGAGTGAAACCCACCTACTGCTTAACCCTGTAGGTAAGAAATGCTGCTGTGAAGAGTGATCCCTTTCCCAAAAATAAAGATTTAAAAAGTACTTGGATCTTCACTGATGAATACAGTGAGTGCTGGTGCACTGAGCTGGTATCAGCCTTACTTCTGTCAGGAGAAAATGCAGTTCTGGTTGATTCTGCATTTGGAAAACTGTGTGTACAAGCTGATTTCACCTCAGGTGGAATCCCCTTAGAGTTAGTAGGGCTGTCCTCTGGATTGATTTGGTAGAATGAAGTGAATGAAGAAACTAAGTTTGAAATTCTTGAATTGCTTCCAAAACGAACTTCTTTCTGTTGTAGTTGTTGTTACTGAGCCTAGATTTGTGCTGTTTTCTAGTGTATGAAGTACAAGATATTGTAGACAGATTGACTTTTTGTACAAACAGGTGCACACTTATCCTGTAGCCTTAACTTGACAAATAAAAACACTAAGAAGTTTCTCACAAAATAAGCAATAGTGTAACCATGAGCCACCTTTGCTTTTAGAGTGTCAATACAGCTGAGGTATGTTAACAATACTTTTGGTGCCCCTTGTTTGACACCAGCAAAGCAGAAAGCCACAACAAAAAGGCAGCAAAATCTCAAGCAGATCTCTGCAAGTGTATAAAAGACAGGCTGTGGTGTTTACCCACAAGTTTCTTTTGGTTTGTATGGTATTAGTTAATGCCAACGGAAGTGCTACACTCAATAATCTGAGAAAAAAGGAGAAAAACCCAAAACCCATACAGATACAATTTAGCACAATGAGGAATACAGAAAGTTTCAGGACAACATCCTGATGTTTCACAGTTTTCTACAATTTTAGATACTTAGGCCCCATCCTTCCTCGCATTTTCATATGTGAATATATAAAAAAAAAATGTTTGAAATGAATGAGAGAGAGCTTCTCGTATGTACAGTTAGATATGTCTATACTGTGGATGTAGGATTTCATAAGTTTTGACAGAATATTTTTGAGAGTTGACTGTAGCTGTAACCTAAAACAAAGCTGTGGGACTTTGGATAAAGAACCTTCACACTTTTCTTCCTTTCCTTCACCCACAAAGCAGTGAGATTTAACTTAGATGAGCATCCAGGGTGAATCTCCCTACTTGTATCCCTCAGCAGAGGTGGCCAATGTTACTGTGAGATAGATCACACAGACTCTGCCACTGATTTACAGCCTGGCTCTTCATCTATCCTCCTTCATTAATGTATATATAAGTGTACACAACTGTTTTCCTGTCTCCAGTACTAACATTTCAGCAAACCGTGCCTGAGTAGGAACAAGTACTTACCCACCAGAGAAATTTGTTAATTTTGCTGTGGGTCTAAGACTTGTGAGCAGGTCCGTGAGCAGTTCTGGGGCTCAAGCTTACAATCTTTATATGTGCATTTTCCATCTTTGCCCTGGACATGTTTAATTTCTCAGAGAGCATATTTTTTTTAGCTGAGACAGAAAGTAAGAGAAAAACAGAACTGGGTGGGACAGCTTGGAAATACCAATGCCAGGCTTTGCATAAAGTGTTTTTTCAGACATTCACCCAAAACATCAGAGGATCAGCCCTAATCCCTGAGTCACTAATAAAACTCCATCAATGCAGAAGACGCCACTGAATGTTTTTGGAGAGATGGGGTTGAATGTCAGCTTGAGGGAGACATATATAGATCTGAACTGCTGCAGAACAGAGATAGGCATCATCTCAGGGCTAAGGATTTCCCAAGATGCTTTAAAAGTAGGTTACTTTATTTATTTTTTTATCCCTCTAGACTTTTTTTGAAAATCTGGTTCTGCTTCTGAAACATTCACAAAGCAAAGAATTATGGAATATATCTGTAACTGAGTACTTTCTAGCAGACAGCTTTTTTGATGAATGCCTTACTTAAAATTTCTTTTCTGTCTGGAAAAAGTGAAATTATTTTTTCAATCTTGATATTGGAGCCATAGAGTCTAATGTGTGGCCCCTATGTAGTGGGAACAACTTCTCTGATTTACGCAAGCAGACACAAATAATCTGGAATAAAGAAATCTCTAATAACGGATGAAAGTTGGTCACTTTGATATCCAAAGTGGTTCTGAAGATAATGAGAGAATGTGGCAACAAAGTAGTAGTCCACTTCCCATACTGATCACATAGTTAGGATGTGAACCCATATGCCAGACCTAATATCACTTTCTCCCACAGGGATGGAAGCTCAAAAAGGATCTGTGCTTCATGGTGACCCTTGAAGCTCCATCTCTCAAATGAAGCAAAATGCTGCATAGAAGTTAGGCCATCCCTCGCCTCATATTTCTCAAACTTCTCTCTAGCTCTAAACTGTTTACAACTCCAAACTTTGAAAAAGTTGTTAAAAAAACCAAGGTGGGAAGACCTACAACACACTGCAATTTTTTTTCCCAGCATGAGAAATCTCTTTCAAACAAAGAGGAGTTAGTTTGGTACCCAAGCTGAAATGAAGACACCAACTCAGTTGTACTGTTTTTTATTTCCTGACCTTTAATATCCATGAAGGTAAATACTTCTAGATAAGAGGAACTACATTTTAGACAATCAGATTTGGGTGAGTTGAATCCCAAACATCTTTTACAGCTAGATATTTCAATGAAAAGTATAAAACTGAAGTCCCTGTCAAATAAAGATAAGTTTTATCACATTTTATAAAATGTAGAAGTGTACACAGCTGACTAGGTGTCTCCAGTACTAAAACTTCAGCAGTACCTGGTAGTACCCATGCATTTCCCAAAAGACATGAAGAAGTTTCAAAAGGCTGTGATATAATTTCATTTATGATAGTAGCTGAGAGAGACAGCACAAGGCCAAGGCTGCAGATAGTGGCTTCATCCTGTGATTGTGAATAGCCTTAAAAATTTACTGCCAAAGAACTAGGCTAGGTGTACTGAGGACTCTAAGGAGAGATACTAAGCTGGGCTTGGTATACTAAAATTTGTCTCAAGAGAGATACTTTACTCACTAAGATTCTTCCTAGGTTCTTTTGTGTTTTTGGCTTGTGGTCAAAGGTTAATAAATGTATGTTCAAATTAATTTTTGCCACATGCATGTGCATTACAGAGTGAAAACCTGACTATTTTTACACATGAAATTATACAACACTGAAGGGTCAATTATGGCAAAACTAGGCAAAATTGAGGTCCTATTAGTGACAAGTGCAAGTTTGATTTGATGCAAACTGGGGAAGATTTCCAAATAAAATTTGTAAATTTCCTTGCTGGACATTATGTCTTTTTTCTCAAGCTTCTAAAGTCATAAATGCCTGAAATCAACATGCTACCAAAAGGCATATGGAAGGGTAAGTACTCTAGATCTGTTGCTAAAACTCTGTTTTTCTTACAGGAAAGGCTAGCTCAGACTTGAAAGTCTATTTTATGATGCAATCACAAAGACCAATTGATCACTCCAACAACCAGCACCATACATGGAATTTAAAGTAAACTTCTTGTCTTTAACCGGCACTGAGGCTCACCTGGTGATTGGCAGTCACTCCACACATCCCTTGACATCAACAAGGCTGAAAAGTATTGTCAGTGAGAAGTTGGGTCAGTGGTCACAACTTCTGCTTTGATTAATTATAATTTGTCGCTTTGAAGGGGAAAAAAATGGAACTAAATCAGCAACATCTTTTGAAAGAACTGTATCTCAATGAAGCATAAATATCTTTCTAGACTAAACCATTACAACCTCTTCCTATACTAGCAAATACTGTCTTAACTAAAATTTGGTATCAGTAAAGGGGTATTAAAGTATTGACTTAAAATAAGTTGTGCTAGGGCTTGTTTGTGTGTTGTGCATTCTGGAAAGTACTGTGCCTTCTTCATCATTGCAACCTACAACAAAAGCTATGCATCACAAATTATGACTAGTAACTGACTGAATATTTAGAGAGTTGCAAGCAACTCACAAATGTCCAAGTGTTTTTTTTAAATCTAGCTTTTGAAAAAACTGAACAGACAAAAGTTCAACAACAAAACAAAAAAGTTTAAAAAGACAACAAAAAATTTTAAGATGATAACTTAAGCTATATGAAGCATCAAATTATATTTAAATACATCCTAAGAATTGAGTGGTATTACTTTATTCTTATCTGTGTATCATTTTACCCAATAAAAACCTAATGTTTCGTTTTTATTATGGGTGTAAGACTATGCAATTCACTCTGGTTTTCATGGTTACTAGCTCTGTCTGATACCACGGTGACTATTCACTTCCTACTCGTGATCACCTCCCCTGGATGCAAAGAAAAATACAGAGAAAAATCACAAGACTCTGTAACAATAATGTACGGTTTACATATACTCACATTCTAGCATTGATGCACAAATATTGTATTCTACTTCCTTACTTTGCCATTTGCTTGGTAAAAACCTTAAAAATTAATTGGAAATCAGTATTATTTCTTGAGCTAGTCTCCACTTTTTTTTTTTTTAATCTTTCTTGCCAAGATAATTTGTGCAGACCCCCCAGTGCCAAATATCAGGTACACAAAATACATAGAGATACATGCAGACAACATGCTGGCAAAGTATTTAAAGTGATATTCTTCAAAAACTACAAGTACTTTCCTCATCATGCACAGTTTTGATTGTACTAACACAATTGCTGGTACATGTACTTTGTATTCAGGCTCTTATGACATTTTAATTTGTTAGGATACAGCTCTGCTATATATTTCCATCTAATGCTTTTTCACTACTCTTTAAAAAATCTTGTCTCTAGCCTTAGTGGCAATGCAAGAATTTAATTAGAAATTTGTAGGTGTTTTCCTGAGGCTATATAGAGCGGGATTTATGTTTCATCAATGAATGTACATTGGCTCTTATTTGACTATATATGCATGTGCACCTCAAATACACAGGCAATCAATAGATCCTCAAAAGCAAACCTAAAACACTCAAGGACAGATTTTCTGTAGCACTGAGAAACAAGACACTGACATTGGGGCTATCACTTTTGCAATATACACAGAGACAGGGTGAGAATCTATAATACAAACACAGAGAAAACTATTGGTTTTCATTCCAGTTTAATGATTCTTCATCCACACACTGAAAATGGGGTTGTATCTTCTCTCCACCTGAAACTAGCGACCGGAAAGATTGGCAGCTGCCTGCAGAACAGGCACACCTCGCACTTAGTACCAGGTGGGCAAAGTTTTAATCATGGCTGTGGTGATAAAAAGGCTGGGAGAACTTACATTTCATGCACTGACCTAGATAAACACAACACCACACAGTATCTTTGCTGCAACCCAAGCTAGTTCTCTGATTCAACTTTCCCTACACCAGGAATCAGAAACACAATAGGTTGGAAGGGACCACAGTGGAGCACCTGGTCTAACCTTTCTACTCAAGCAAGGTTCTCCTGGAACAAGTGACACAGGATTGTGTCCAGATGGTTCTGGAATATCTCCAGTGAGGGAGACTCCACATCCTCTGTTCCAATATGTGGTCGCTTGCAAAGTTCTTCCTCATGTTTAGGTGGAACTTTGTGTGCATCAGTTTCTGTCTATTGCCCCTTGTTTTGTTGGCTTGCACCACTGAGAAGAGCCTGCATCCGTCCTCTTTATACCCTTACTTTAGGTATCAATACACATCTATGACATCCCCTCTCAGTCACCTCTTCTCAAGTCCCAGCTCCTTCAGTATTTTGTCATATGAGAGATTCTCCTGGTCCTTGAACAACTTATTTGCTTTCCCCTGGACCTGCTGGGGGACCTCCCTGTCTCTCTTGTGCTGAGGGGCCCAGGACTTCTCCCAGTACTGCAATGGGGCCTCACCAGGGCTAACAGAGGGGCAGGATACTCTCCCTCCCATGCTGGCAATGCTGCTCCTGATACACCCCAGCATTCCTTTGGCCTTCTTGGCCACAAGGGCACACTGCTGGCTCAATCCACCAGGATCCCTGGGCTCTTCTCCCCAGAGCTGCTTCCCAGCAGGTCAGCCTGTGCTGGTGCCTGGGGTTGTCTCTCCTCAGATGCAGGTCCCTGCATTTTCCCTTTTTGAATTTCAGACAGTTTTCTCTGCCCATCTGTCCAGTCTGTGAAGGTCCCTCTGGAGGGCTGCACAACTCTCTGGGGTGTTGGCCACTTTCCCAGCTTTGTATCATCTGCAAATTTGCTGAGGAGGCATCTGCCCCTTCATCCAAGTCACTGAGGAACAAGCTGAACAGCACTGAACCCAATTCAGAACCCTGGGGCAAACCCATAGTGAGAGACCTCAACAAAACTCAGTACCACTGATCACAGCCCTCTGGAATCTGTTACTCAGCCAGTTCTCAATCCAGCCTAGAGTCCATCCATACACCCTACACTTCTTGAGTTTGCCTATGAGAGACAGCCTTATGAAAGTTATTGCAGACATTATCCACTGCTCTCTCCTACTCCATCTGGGTAGCTGATTCATGGGAGAAGGCAGTCAGGTTGGTAAAGCATGACTTTACTGAATCCTTGCTGACTGCTCTTGGTCACTTTTATGTCTTTCATGTTGGTAGACATGGCTGCCAGAATAAAGCACTCTGTCTTCCTTTCAGGGATCAAGGTGAGGCTGACTGGATGGTAGCTCTCTTTGTCCTCTTTCTTTTGAAGACTGGAGTGACATTTGTTTACTTCCAGTCCTCAGGCACCTTTCCTGATCTCCATGACCTCTCAAAGTTGATTGTGAGAGGCCTATTTTTGATGTCTGCCAGCTCTCTCAGCACTCATGGGTGCATCCCATCACAGCCTGTGGACTTGTGGATGTGAAATTTATTTTGGTGTTCTCTGACAAAATCCTCCTTCATTGAAGGAAGGTCTTCCTCCTGACATTCATATACCCTGGTCTTCTGGCTTAGGGATCCCTTGGGGCTGATGTTTCTGGTGAAGACAGATGCAAAGAAGACATTCAATAACTCTGCCTTCCCTGTGTCTTCTGTTAACAGAGTGCCCTCCATTTACTAATGGGTCCACATTGTTCTTTGTTTTTCTTTTGTTATTTATGTATTTGAAAAAGACCTTTTTGTCATCCTTGACATCCTTGGCTAGATTTAATTCTAGATGGACTTTGGTCTTTCTAGACTAATTTAATTTCTTATCCTGACCACCTCTGTATATTCACTCCAGGTGGCCTGACCTTGCTTCCATCTCCTGGGAGCCTTTTGCTGGGCAGCTAGCAACGAGGGCTTTATTCATCCCTGGAGTTTTCTTGTGCCTTTGGTCTGCCCTGCTCCTCACTGGATGATGCATTGTTCTTGAGCCTGAAAGAGGAGAGCCTTAAGGATTGGATTGACTGACTCTCCTGGACCTCTGTTTCCTTCAGTAGGGAAAGAGGGGTCTCTGCTCATATTCCTTGCACTGTACAGTCACAAACTTAATTTTGTTTAGATGCTCCTGTGTCTTGATACACTGCTGTTTTGGCCTTTTAGAAACCTTGGGTTAATATTTCCCCATTATCACAGCAAACTTTCATTTTGGGTTTAATTAAAAATAGGAAAAGAAATTAAGTTAATTTCAACATCCCTCTTAATTATTGACACAACCTCCTGTTGTCAACAAAAAGATGTCCTCTTGAGTCCTGAAAACTGGTGTAAAATCTCCAAGCTACAGCTCCTCTCCAGTAAGTTACTCTCAGTAAATCTGGTCTGTCTGTTGCACACATACACATATAGATCTGTTTTTATATATGCTTTCTCCTTGTGAAAAGCATTCTGGCTACTTAACAGGCATGTGGGATCCTGCATAAATTATGGTGATTCTATATGATTCAAACTATAAAATATAAAATTACCTCCCATTTTTAACATGTGAATACACAAACTATGTAGAACATGAAAGATCAAACTGGAAATTCTTCATTTTCATTTGAGTTATTTTTTTTCATCCCACAGTCCCGTTGGTTTCAACTGGGCTGTGTAGGGTGTCACATAAGACCACATTCTGGCCTTGTTTTAAAACCACACCAAGTTTCTAATCTTGCAACCTGATCTGTGCAAAGACAGTCACATTATGCTAGTGGGCTGTTTTTCTGGTGTGGGAAGACATTTCATGGATCAAGGCCATAACAGTAAACTACCCAAACAAGAGCACGACAGAGCTTCACTGCAGCATTTAATCTGATGGTTTTGTATATTAACTTTTAACTTCAGAGACACTAGACAGCTATTTCTGTGACAGTGAAACAGAGGTACCTACCTATTTTAGGTAGGTGCCTGCCTGCTTTCACTGCTATCTATGTTAATATTACCAGTGATCAGAAATATGAGTACTCTCTACAGGGGACTTTTCATAAACTTTCACCAGACTCTGTCTAGCAGATTCACATCTCTTAAACATTTCAATGTGTTCTCTTTTAACAGATACATCAGGCATTTCACTCCTTTAGTATATGGCATACAGATAGACAGATGCACAAACGTGAACTATATTGCATCAGTGTGCAGCCCGGTATGCATTACAAGTAGAAAGACTGGGGCTTGACATGAATAAAAGTGTCCTATCATATTGTACATGAGTTGATCTTTAATGTCTTTATCTGACCATTATTTTTTATGACATGAACACCACTGTAAGATTTGTTGGTTCCCAGCTGTTAAGCCCATATCATGAAGTTCCTATGCATCCATAGTTTCAGTTTTTAAATATATCTTCCCTGACTAAAAGGAAAAAATGGTGAAGGACCCAGAAGAAAATTTTTGCCTTTGGGCTTCAGAGTCTCTTAGCTTGTAAAATAGCACTGGTGGGCTACATGTCTATAGCTGCTTGTCTGTGCTAGAGCAGGACTGGAATGTCTCAGATCTATGAAAAACTGAATTATTTCTGCATCTCCTTAGGTCATGAGAAGTCAGATTTCTGCCCACAAAGGTGCAAAGGTTGAATAAAATTTCATTTCATACAGTGTGAATCCAATCCATCGCCTGAGTTTCGGTTGCCATTTTGATAATTACCAGGAGGGCATCCCAGCAGGATTTCTCCTTGCTGGAGAGGAGAACTGCAGAGGTTAATCAAAACAGGTACAGCCCGCCTTACCTCTTACTACTTCTGCTCATCTCCCACTCAGCATCTGTCTAATCTGTGCGAGTTCAGTACTGTATTCCCTGTCTGTGCACTCAGAATGATCTGAATACAGCTGTCAACATCTCGATCAAGGCACAGTTCTAATTAGATTTCTCTGTCACAGTGGAAGGAAACATACTTGGAGAGTTGATCCATGCCATATTTCAACTACCAACAGTAGCTGCTTTTGATGAAATTTCTGTTATGTTGGAAAAAAGGATATGTTTCTAGTTAAGTTCATGCTATCACTTAGGAGAGACTTTTGGAGCAAAGGTGAAGACCAAAAGGCTTAGTCCAAAATGTAAAGGTGAGAAAAATTTAAATACTTAAATATAGGAGCTTAAAATGGAAACTGGTGCACCTCTTTAGCCATGTCTTTTTTCTGTACTAATCTACCTATCTCTATGGAACAGACAAAGGCAGACCATTTATCAGTTTTGACTTGTTTTTGCAGTCAGAGAAGAGGATGTCTTTAACAAAATAATAACAACAAACAACAACAACAACAACAACAAAAACAACAACAACAACAACAACAACAACAATAATAATATTGCCAGAAAAATGAACGCCATTGAGTAGAAAAAATATGCAAAACAATTACGGGTTAGGATCAGGAACACTGGAATGCGAATTAACAATAACAGAAATGATGTGGGGCATGGTATGCAAATGATGGGTGCCTCGGGCCAAAAGTTCTCAGTAGCAAAGCAAATAAGATATTAAAAACACCCCACATGACTGTTTTCTCAGCTCATGAGAAAATCCATGTTGAAAATGCTTGCTGTTCTAGCAGCAAAACCAAACATGTTCCATAATGCAAACATTAAGAGGATGTATAACCTGCACAGCCTTCACAGCTAGGAAAATGATAAGGAGAGATGCTTGAAGAGAAAAAACTTGCTAACCAGAGGTTTTTACACGGACCACAGCATTGTATGTCCCACATGCTGATTTCTCAAGGAAACCTGTTGCCAGGAAAATTTTTTTCTTGAACTGTAAAATTCATAGGATGTGCTTGGCTTACATCAAGAGCACAGCAGTTTATTCCCCACACAAACAGCTCTATCTAGCTAGGCTGGATATAAACTGAAATGCTGCTCCACTAATTATTTATACAAAGCTAGCTATTCTGGAAGATTCATAGGAACGGGAAGTTGGTTTACTTTTGATTCTTACTGTTCTTTTGACTTTTAGGGCTGTCAGACTACTGAAAACCATCTAGACCTTCATCCACAGGCAGGTAATCCACAAGTGAAGTTTTTTTCTCCCCTGAGAGTACTGATATTGCTTATGTAGTAATAATAACCATAAAGTATTTATATAAAGCAAAATCTTGACTTGAACAAAGAATTTGTCTTCCAACCTGTATGACTGGCTTTTGAGACTAGTTGTATGGGTAAAGAGTATGCCACAGCTACCAGCATTAACCTTGCTGCAGATGTCTGCCCTATGAGAGAATGTTCTTACATGTCCAGAAATGCATTAGACTTATGTGTCCCAGCAAACAGTGGATTTTCCAAATCAAATGACTACTTTTATGAGTCAAGTGGAACTTATTTGTAAGTGTTTGCAGATTCAAGTCAACTGTTTTTTACATTATGCACATCCTTCTTTCCCCTTTTCTACCCGCTTGCAGACCAAGCAGTTGAAATACTGAAACAAGCTTAACAAGGGAAGTAAGAGGAAAAAAAAATCTTGGTGCTTTACATACTGTCATCCACATCCTCTCACTTGTTCATGAAATGTAGCCACAATAGCGAATATATGAAATATATTCTCAGCAGTATAAAGTAAAGCTTCAGTGAAAGAAGGTGAGAGAAGAAAGAATAATGCAGCCAGTGGATAAAGAACTATCATTTTGGACAGGCAGAATACGGTGGATCTGCAGACACCTAGGACTGTAAACTGAACCTTACTCTATTTTAAGAACATTTAAAGGATTTGTGGGATTGAGTCTCAGTTTAGGCTCTGAGATTAGCATTCCACTTGTGCAAAGTACCATGGAATTTTAATGAATACAAGTAGTCAGAGTTTCTGCTCTCTCCCAGAGATCTGTTTATTTGCTAATTTAGAGACATGTTTCACATCTGACTTGAGTGGTGCATTTGTACCAGCACCGTACTGAGGCAACGGTTAAAAAATCTGATGCTGAGAAAAGCGGCATCTGTGTATCTTATGTAGCCCTAGATACACTCATAAATTTTTCCCCACCTTAGATAAAGAGGTATTAAAATGCTACAATGAACACAAAGATTTAGAAGTCCAGTCCACTTTGCTGTTGTGAGGGCTTTCTGGATCAAAAATAACGTCAAAAAAAATCAAGATATTATTTAAATTTCTGTTCTAAATGCATGACTACTTTTCCTTAGGAAATGAATCGCTAAGACATGATTATCTTAGCGCTTGTTTTTGTCAGAGTTACTGTATTGAAATAACCCTTCAAGCCCTTTATGCCGGGTCCTCAAGGGAAGCTGGGTATTTATCCAAAAACCTTAATCTAGCCAGAGTATCAAGATGCTTGACCCAAATCTAAAATTTTGTGTTAGTGGTTTATATGCCTTTAAGAAGACTGTTCAAGAAATTTGTTTTTAGCCTTGCGATAAGGCATTGTGAGATGTGTAGTAGATGCTTTGGGACAAAGTTTTAAGCCTTTCATTGACATTTGCTTTGGCAAAAAATTAGGTAGCTGTCTATATAAAATCTGGTCACACAGTCCTGAAAATCTGTCTGTATTCTTTTTGTTAATCAAAATCAGACAATAGTATGAAATGTGGCCTTCTTTTATTTCAATAGCATGAAATATTTTGGATATTAGCTGCTTCTTAAATTGACTATAAATTTCAAAAAATACCAAGAAAGACAACAGTTTCAAATGGAAGTGGAAACACCTCACAACACTCAGAGCTTTTCATACATTTCTGGAGTTTAACTGCACTCTCTAGTGCAGTTTCTGGAGCTACAAAAATCTATTCATTGTCACTTAATGTCACAGGTTATAGTAAATTATTTTATGCTGAATTTTAATATTTGTGTTTTTGTTGTAATTTAAAAGAGTCACTTAAAAATTGTTATAAATTACTGGAACAGTCAAATTTTGGTAAAATCTGGCTAGATTATATATTCTCTTCATTATATATTTAGCTGAGTGAATATTCATATTTTTTGTTTGAAGTTTTGTTTCCCGAAGTACAAAATTTATAACACAGATGTGATTGTGTTTTTAACAGCATATATGAAACAAAATTTTAAAAACAGCTATATGTGAAGTTAATGAATCAAATATGACTCAAGCAAATCAACCCCTTACCTGCCCAGGGTGTGCACACCCATCACTGGAAGCAGCTGCTGGGTCTTGAACAGGATAAAGGAAGAGGCTGATAAGAGGCAAATCCTGTGAGGGGGTATAGTGACTTTTATTTTGCCAATGTCCTCCCTTACAAAATGGCTCTGGTGTGAAAACTCCCCTCAGGGAGAATACAGGAAGTTCAAAGTAGCCTGAAGGCATTTATGCCTTTTGATGGACCATAGTTAACTCAACGGTGCTGGCAGAAGAGGCAGCTGTAATGTCTTAATCAATCGAAGTGTTCCATAATCCACAGCACTGCATCACTCAGTGAGACACTTCCCACCCCTGAGGGGGTACCTGGGCATTCCCAGCTGACAGTAAGTGAATATAAACCCTGTGGATTCCAATGTTTTGTGGGCTTTTGCCACTCCTGACAGATCAAGCCAATGACCACCACTTCAACCAACAGACATCAAAACTGCAACAAGGAAGTCTCCTTTCAGCATCCAATGGGTGGTGACTCTAGGCCTTTCTAGTTTCTTTTTTCTATATCTTTCTATTTCTGCCTCACATTTATTGTTAAATAAAAATCCATTCCATTGGCTGTGGCGTATAGTGTTTGCAATAATCAGATCTTAACACTATATAATTGCCTTTCAAGTCAATTACTCTGTTGTTTCTCCTGACTCTAATCTCTCCAAACTGTGTCAGCTAAATTTTTCATCATTATTTCCCAAATAAGAAAAAAACCAAAAGAACAATTGAAAAATCAAGAGCAAAGTTCACATGCAAAGACTGTAATGTTCTGCAGAGTTCTCCATATGTGAGCATATTCAAGATAGCATTCTTATTGATATAGGGGCTGCTACTTTTAATGGTGCTTCCTTAGTACAGTCAGTAGCAGTAAAGCCTTGGACTTAGTAGCAAGAAATCAGTTGTGCATTTGAATCCTTAATTTCGAGGCTATAAACAGCCACATCACATTTTCAGAAAAAACAATGGGAGTGTTGTCAGCACTGCTGTTCAAGGAGGCATGTTTTTTATTTTCTTCTTGTATATACAATTAGAACCATTCCAATCACAGAACTCTGCTCCTCATTCACTTCTGAAACAGAGAATGCACTTTTGAACATTTCACTCAAATATGAAAATCCTGCCCCTCCTTTGGCCGAAGAATGAGAGAAAAGCCTAGCAGTGCAGCACTACTCAGTGGGCTTCTATTAAAATTTTTAATTCATTGATGAATACTTGCCCCAGTGTGCAATAAATAAGGAGATGTCTTGTCATAAGCAGTCTTTTTCCCTTCTGTGTGAAAAAGATGGAAGTATTACCTTTGTCCTAGTTTTGGCCAGGATCTGAAGGTTTTTCTGTATCACCTCAGAGAGTTGCTGGGACCAGGGGGAAGTGAATCTCTGGCTTCCAAGAACGGCATAGCTTCTGATTGAAAAGAAGTGGTGGCAATGTCTGCCATTTCTCATTTCCTTGGGATCATTGGTGTGAATTGTTGCACGTGAATCACCCCATTTTACATACCTTTGTTGTTAATATTGTTGTTGTTACGGTCTGTTTTCTTACCTCTTTGCTGTTTGCAATAAACTGTTCTTATCTCAACCAGTGATCTTCACATTTTGTGCTTCCAACTCTCAACTGCATCCTGCTGGAGCAGGAGTGAGCTAGTGACATGTGGTTTGGCAGAGTCTTGATGGGGATGCTGAATTAGGGAGTACCACTCCTAAATCATGACAACCTTTCATCTGTCGAATAAGGGATTGCATGCATGGAGTATAGGCAGGTTCTCTTCTTGCTGTAGAGGATTTCCACCAGTGCCTGTGCTCTTGTTGGGTAATAATGAGATACCATAATGAAACAGTAGAAGATGTATGTCAGATGGTTCTCCAATAACATTAGAAAAAAAAACAGCTGATGAATGGGATATTGAAGGCAGATTAAGTTGTTAATGTATATTAGTATATTCTTAATTTCCTTTTAATTGAAAAAGACATATTGACTTTAATTAAAACCATTTCACAGGAACTGTCAATTAACACATGTCAAACTAGTTAATTCAGAACAGAATTCTTTTAATTAGGGTCTGCTTTCCTTTAACTGTGGGGCCAATGAAATCAGCCTTTCCTTATCAAGAATTTAAATGTCTCAAAGAAATACAATACAAATCTCTAAAAACTCTTATCTATTATTAGAAGCCCATATGGATAACATTAAAATGATGGTGCTGGCATTGTTCATGCCACAGACATAAGAGTTTCCTTTATGACTGTTTGAAAAAAAAAAAGAAAAAGAAAAAGATGGCTTTGAAGAAAGACTATTTTAAATACACAGATTTATCCTACATTAAAAAGACTCCAAAATTTATGACATGGATGCTCACATTTAAATTATTTAATATGTCTGCTTAAATAAATGGGCCTATTCAAACATGTTGTGTGTTCTATCAGGCAAAGACACATAAAACATTTTCAAAGCATGCAGCATCCAGTTCTTCCCTTAAATGAGTTATAATCGAAAGGAGAAAAGAGACTGGATTTTTTTTTTTTTACAATAGCAGCATTGTTAACTTTCATTGCATGTGAAGATTCAACAGTGATTGTTAATCCAGTGGCTGTGAACATCAGTGTGCTAGTGTCATCTCAGTTATCAAATAGTATATAGTCCCTGTCTTGACTTTCACACACTTTCTGAATATATCTCTAGCTTGCTGATGGGTCTCCGCCTCTTGGCTGATGTACTGCTGTAAAGACCTTCTCCATGGTTTCTGGGAATCGTGTGTGACATTTGTAATGCTGGTCACATCCCTTCAGGAGTAAGAACAGCTGAGAAAAACATAACAAATCATAAAAGGAATAATTGCAAAACCTAGACTTAGTCTAATCATACAGGGTTTAGCCACTGTTTTACTGACCTCTGTCAACATAGGATTACAGAGATCCATGAAAGGAATACTTAATAACTGAACTGTGGATTCCAAAGAGGATTATCTGGTAAGATATTTCATGTATCCTGATGGTTTGTTGAATATATTAGGAACCTGATAATGGGCTTGACTAACTCAACAATAAAAGAAGAATCATTCCCCCAAATTAAGTATAAATGGTGTGCATTAAAATTTAATGTGTCCTAAAAGTACACTTTACCTGGGATCCTACCCATACCGGTTTTTCCCCCAGGGCAACTATCTGGTAGGTGGTGGGTAGCGCAGCTGTAGGAGCACCATGTGTTAAAATCTGTGTTAAGGTTTCTACAAAACCTTGAAAAGCGGATGAACTTTAACTACATGATCTGCAAGGCTGAAATATTGTGCCCCAGGAGTTCTTCAGCGCTAGCAAGAGGCTCTGTTGAGATGTCACTTCACTGCCTAGTCTCCTGTGTAAAGTGTACCCTGAGTATAACTAATAGCTGTAGTTCTACTTTTAAATGTGACTGTAGATTGGTAACATAACACCCTAATATTTATTCATTAATCCCATTGCGGTCCATATTAAATATGTGCTCATCAATTTAAATGCTTACCATAATTTAGAACCCATTCAGCTGATCTAAGTCACTTTGGCACTGAATTGTGTATTTCAGCTTCTTTTATAACACAGCAGAAACAGTGTTTTGCATTTTGATCATCTTGCTCAATATATTGTTTGTATCAAAATGGCAATTAGCAATAATTTTTCTTTTAAAATCACTTCTACAGTGCCTGTGCATAGGAAGTATGGTTATGTCCACCACAAGAGTTGTAAAACTGTAGGTGACTGCCTTTATTGCTCATTATACTGAACTTCAAACTGCAAAAATATTTGAACAGTTTAAATGATAAGAAATTCTCAGATTATGGTGAAATTTTTAATCTTTACAGTATCCCAGCCAGGTGGTTAATTATTGATGTATCTCATACATAATGGCAGGAATAATGGAGAAACAGTTTTACGAAGGGAAAGTAATGTGTCGAGCCCTCACACAAAGCCAGTTAGAAAAGGAATTAAAAGCAGAAGATCCTCCCTGCAAATATACCAGCATAATCTACTATGTGCCATGCTGTCAAAGCAGTGCAAAGTATTCTTTTTTTTTTTGCAATAAATAAATTTTGCATTGCTTAGCAGCAGCCCTAATATTTACACACCTATGGATCTCATGACTTAGTAGCAATCTTTGACTTAAATTAAACCTGTCAGTTTCTGATAGCAAGAAATCATTACAGAACTTCAAAAGCACTTGAACTTCAGCAAGATCTTTACAATTATCTATATAATATCTTTTTACCTTTGTTGGTTCCTTGATCTTCTGTGGCAGCCCCAACCTCTCTGTCAACTTTGTTCTGTAAGAAGTTGAACCATAAAGCATTCTATTAAAATAATATATATATATATATATATATATATATATATACACATGAAAATGTTGCAGTATACAATGCATACACTCAGTATGGCATTCTTTTTTGGTATAAATGCTTAAT
Source organism: Parus major (assembly GCF_001522545.3). NCBI lineage: Eukaryota > Metazoa > Chordata > Aves > Passeriformes > Paridae > Parus > Parus major. The sequence continues at coordinate 60,397,558 of NC_031799.1, read as the reverse complement.
TAAAGTTGCCCATGTGAATCATGTACTGTTCATGCATTGTTCGTGAATCAAATGAAGAACCATTTAAAAATTACTAGCATTACAGAAATGTAATTTCAGATTATTTAAATGATTGTGGCTCTGATTTCCAACCATTTTATCCAAACAGCTATGGCAGAGCTATCCCAGAAAAGGGAGTAACTTTCTGATTAAACTCTTTTGTTGTTGGATTTAAGAAATATTTTACAACCGAGAATTTCTCAATTATATATTCGTCTTTCAGAGCACAGCCATAGAGGGTATAAGAATACAATCCCACATCCCCAGATGCAAGTACAAAGAGTTTGGAGGATTCATTCCATTCTTATAATCACAGTGATAAAGGCTTTAAACACATGCAGAGTAGAAAAGAAAATTTGTTCTGACTGACCAGTGTGTAGACCACTTCATCAGGAGTCTTTAGTCCCTGCAGATTGCCTTGCCAGGTACTTCCTCCTATTCCAAGGAGGACTTTGAGTCATGACAGCTTTGCTCACATTAAATCATTGCAGCAACTGGTTAGCAGCAGCCAAAAATGGAGCTCCCACCCATTAAACTGTGAGAGTTCCTTGCTCAAAGTCTTCTAGACTGATGTATTTTGTATGCTATTGTTTTGAAGCACAGCCCAGATTTTCTCAAAAAACACTGTGTTTTGGAAAACTTTGTCTTCTGCTGGCTGTTTTTGAAGAAACCAGTCTTTGTGTTAAGCAATGAAAACTATGTAGCTGAAAAATAATACTAAGGCACTTAATACATGCCTAATTATTTGCAATGTTGTTTATTAGCTGTAAACAAGAACAGTTAGTCAGTTAGTCCCCTCATCTTGGACAAGAGACCTGTGGACCATCACCAGTTCACTGATCATGGATGAGGAGCTGGTGGCTTGGCTCTGTGTCTGTGAGCATATTCCTTCAGGTCATATTTCCTCACATCACAGCAAGGTTACCTACTACTTTATTAAACAATTCTACAAGCATAAATAAAGCATTTGGGTTGTTCACATATATTTAAGGAGATTTCAAATCAGCACACTGCATTTTGCAGTGAAGTAATAAAAATATGCCAAAATGAGCACATCTAATGAGAAAAGTGTTGCATGCAGATGTCTATTTCCCTATTATCCTATAAAATAACTGTGTAGTTTTATTCATATGAGTAATTTTAGACACATTTTACCAAAAACCTAATACATTTAGGAAATATATAAACACAATAATCTTAATATAAGAAAGTGTTTTGAAACATATTTTACTGACTATAAAATGAAAATAAATTAAAAAAAAGATAGTCCTAAAGTACTTTCCTTTCTCTCTCATGATGAGAAAGAAATATAGGTTATCATCTGGCTTATTATTTATGATATGGCAATGAAATAAAATTTGTACATCACACCATGTATTCTTTACAGGACAAAAAGGAGTATAATTTAATTTTTTTATTTGAAGGTTCTGTCTGGGCACATTGGCTACCAATTTTATTTTTATTGCAGTGCATGGATAGCTAAGTCACATATCCTTATGTTAATGCAGCGTACATAAGAAAGGAAAGGGAAAGTATAATTTTTGTTTTTGCTTTTGTCATTTGAAATTTCCATAGTGTCTATGCACATTGGCTACCATTTCATTTTTACTGCACTACACTGATAGCAATGTCACATATAATTAACACCAAGGTAGGAAAAAAAAAAATAAAAGCAAGGAAAACCAGACTGGCTCCCCACCTCTGCTTATGACCATTGTTTGAAATTTTGTGTTGCGTGAATAGCATTTCTGGAGGGTGGTGGATACACTGAAAGATCTGATCTCTATTATGAAAAAAGTATAATGGTATATGTGTTTGTATTGCTCCATATGAGAGTGGGTAGGAAATATAGTTCTACTCACATTTCTTATCAGTGGGGTACAAATTTGTTCAACATCTAGGAATGGTTAATGTAGAAACAGGCATTTCCCAGGAGAACTGGAAAAATAACAGAATTTAATTTCCCCAAATCAGTATATTTTATTAAAACGCTTATCTCATGCATACCAAAATAACTTCTGTGTCTATCCCACCGTCCTTTAGCTCCTGAGAAGAGAATGTGACACTCTCTTTAGGACACATAGGGCATTCCTCATCAATGACTTGTATAAACAACCAGGATGGGCAAGGTGCCCACCTAGATGAGGAGGACCAGACAGCTGCATGACTGGTCCTTTTCCATGACGTATCATTTTATGAGTTTTATTTAAGAATTCATTAGAATTTGCATATCATACACAACACTGCCTTTTTATCCTTGAACTTTGGAGCAACTGTGTGTAGTCCTGTAAACTGACTTTAATTTTTAAGGAGCTATCCTTGGACAGACAGATATAGGGCTGCAAACAAGAGATGTCAAGCTCCAGTATGGTCCCTCATCTACAGCTTGGGTAGTTCTACTAGTCTGAGATAGATTTTATGCATTGAAGCTTACACCTTGCTCTTTAGGCAGAATACCACAAGCTGGTCCTCAAAGGTACTGAAAAGATTAGAAAGCATGTCTTTCTAGAGCAGCTGGGCATTCTGGGTTTATTTATTTTGGAGGAAAGGGGGCTGAGGGATGAGCTCATTGCTGTCTATACCTTTCTGAGAAAGGGAGCTGGAGAGGGAGGTGCTGATCTCTTTTTCCTGGCATCCAGCAGGAGTGTGGGAATGGTTCAAACCTGTTTCAGGGAAAGTTGAAGCTTGCCATTAGGAAGCATTTTTTAATTGAAAGGTGAGTAAATACTAGGAATACAGGGAAACCTGTCAATGTTTAAGAGACATTTAAGTTATGTGCCGAATAACATGCTTTAATTTGTTATTTAATTAAATAACTTTAACTAGACCTGAAGTGGTGAGGCAGGTGGTCTAGATATATGTTGTAGGTCCTTTTCAACTCTAATATTATAGTCCTGTCCTGTCCTGTCCTGTCCTGTCCTCTTGTCTCCTCTAAGACTGGGCAACAGAGGATGATCTCAGTTTATCCAGCATCAGTAATGTCCCTTTCTTTCTTGTTGAATAACATTTTGAATGTGAAACTTTTTGGAATATGTGGCTTTGCCCCTGCATGGACAAACACAAAGCTATCTCCAAGTTTGTTCACGTACCTTTGAAGAGGCTGTTAATAAGGTGGCATAAAACAGTTTCCAGGCTCTTCCACTCTTGCCAAAGAGTAGGGCAATAAAGGAACTAGGCTGAGATTTGTGGTGTACATGAACCAACCTGAATCTGGAAGAACAAGATTAACCTTGGCCAACATATCTTTAATGAATGCTGCATGGCATTAAATGACTACCGATGTATGAAATAGATTTTGTGGTGTCACAACAGGCTACATGGCAATAAGCCACCTGAACACAGAAATATGTGACAGATAGATAGCATGGTGCACATATTCAATGCATTTCCTTGTGAGGGGCTTGGAAAAGCCTCCTCCTCACCCACTGCAACTGGATACTTGTGCCCAAAACCAGCAGCATTTCTTCTTCAAGATATCAGAAAATATTTTCACGAATCACAAAAATCATAAAAGAGAGGCTGGGCAGAGGAATCCCAGAAGTCCTTTTATTCACACTGAATTTGAGGTGTCTGCTCCTGCTGTTCCTTGGATGGTGTCTATGAAACCTGACACTCTCAACCATGTAACACAAGGGCAGTGGGGATGGCTTGCTTTTGTGGAGTCAGCTGCAGCATTGGGCACAACTTTTGGTGATGCTGGTGTCTTTGTCCCTCCTGTAGCTCAAGTGAGACAGATCTACTGTGAAATACTGTGTAGCAGGTGTTAGAGAAAGAGGGATAATGCAGCAGATTTGGAAGAAGTGCTGGGTGGAAATAAACAGCTAAGATCTTCATCTGGAGGGGAAACCGAGAACTCTCCTTTTCTCATGAGCTGCAGGAAAAACAGGGAGTGTGGATTGGGGGTTTGTAGAGGCAAATTTTAACTTGTTTCTAAAGATCCCCACATGCTTTTATCTGCGTTTTCTATTTTCCTTTTGGCTTTACTGGAACTCCTTTGTTTTATACTGGCACCGCCCAGAACATTTTTAAGTTATGAAAAACATACTTATCTCAGGGCTCCACAAATGAACTATGACTTTTTCCCCCTCTCTAGGTTTTTATTAAGCTCACTGGGATTAATTCCCTATTGTTCTGCACCTTGTGTAGGTCATATGTGTCAAATGGGTGTGAAATGCTGGCTAAAACTACAGACATATCTTTGACTGATCAAGCCTGAACTTTGGGATCACACATCAGAAATTTGTGTCCAAATCTTACATCTCCAGTGTGGGCTGAGCCTCTTCAGACAGCAGCTGATATCACAGGTATTAATAAGCCACTTTCTCTTCCACTATTATTTTTGTAATGAAATGCTGGTTTAATTTCTAAAGAATATTTCATCACACTATTCTTTGCTTTTTTTTTTTTTTTTCTGACAGCCACCACAAACACTGGCAGGAGGTTGACAATGGAAAGTAATAGCAGGAAAAATGGATTTTTCTCAACATGTTGAATAGGCTGCCGAAATCCCTTTGCAATCCACCTGCAGTCTGGAGATTGGCCATTGCAGAGAAACCAAAGTTAAATAACCAACTATGGACTTTATATGCTAAAAATAAAACAGCTCAGAAGAAAAAAAACCCAGGTTTTTAAATCTTATGATCAAACTTATAATAATAATAGAAATGTTTGATTACTTTCTCTGATAATCTTTCTCGATCGAATGTTATTCCTTCTCTGGAACTGTAATGGATGGTGATAGGTGCTGGTATTGAAATTTAGTTTTTTTTCTGTCAGAAACTTATCCTTAGGGCCTTCTAGTTAGCAACTCTTTTGATGTGTTAACAGCCCACAGCTCTCATCTCAGAGATTCTTCAATGGAGTGTGTACTTCTTGAATAAAAACTCATTGTACAATCTTCAGAATAAAATTTTTATTTCTACTAATTTGATGATTTATGCACCTAGCAGCTTAATACAAAGAGTCTGGTGTCAGAACTTTGGTAAAATTAAAAAAACCCTCAACCCCCCCAGAATCACTTTCCCCCAAAACACTGGCTTATAGTAAGAAAGAATTTGGTTTGCCCCTTACTTTACAAATAGGAAAAATTAAATACTATAGCTTATAAATATTATCATGGTATGGCAAAGTCAATTTTGTATGAAGCACAATATTGAATAGTAACTGTCTTAGTAACAGAAGGAAAAGAGAATTTTGCTGAATGCCATGTTTACCACAGTCTAATACCTACTCATCTGTCACTCAGACAATGCTACATTGAAAGGTAATTTCTGTGAATTGGAGAAAAAAGGATTTGACCACATGTAGAAAGACAATTTTCCTACTTTGTGCACTCTTGCATCAATAAAAAAGAAGAAATTATAGTTTTTCAGCAGATTGTGAGTTTATTAAAACCATTATCTGATATTCTATATCGTCAAGTTATACTTCATACTTCTTATGAGATTAAGATACAAAGATATATCTAGTTTAAGGAAATATCTTCAAAATTCAGATGTAAGAGAGCTGCATTAAAGCAAATATTCAGATTAATTTGTGATGGGATTATTTAATGTCTAACAGCAAAGAAGAAATTGCTAAGTCAGGAGAGAGAAACTTTGGTGTCACTGTCTCTTTGCAATCACTTCCCCAAATGTTTATATGTGTAAGCTCTGACTAAAAATCAGGTAAAAAGTTTAATTTGATGTTACTGTAGTTTTTGCTGATTGTTTATTATGTTTGACCTACTTATGTAAATACTTCCAACTAGTGCATTGTCTGAAAGTAACTCGCAACAGGTGAGTTTAAAGGCCAGCTAAAAACCTGTGTGTTGACTATAAAATGAACACAATAATTCTAAATGATTTCAAAATTTATGTAAAAATGAGTGTATTAAAGTACACTAAAGCATCTGACTAATTATACCCAATTTTTAAAATTGTAAATATATAAGAATTTACCAGTAATTTTGAAATAGATTATTTCCCTCTATGTTTTAGTATATTTAATAGCTGAAATCTTCAGGCTAGCATGATCTACAGAAGACATACAAATATTTAGTGAAAAATAAAGAAAGAAAATATATGTTGGTACTCCTTTGAAAGCAACTTTCAATGTGAAAACACTAATAACACATTTGATATGTCATGATGGGGAGCAGAATATGATTTTACAAAAATTAAAAGAAACAATTATTGGAATGGACCAGAAATTCAACAAAAAAGTCTTTGATAAGGGTTATATTTCTGGATGCCTAGTACAAGCAATTATTGGTAATAATAATATTTCCTTTCATTGGTGACTATCAGAGAAATTAAAATTATGTTTGGTAGAACAAGCTGATAAGGAGTGATCTTCAGATTTTCATGGGGGCTGTCTCCTGTTCATGGTGTTGCAACTTGCTGTCTGTAGATGAAAGTTACTGCCCATTAATAATAATTGCTGCAATACATCCCAGTCTGTTTTGGTGACAGATAGTGTTGCTTAGTTCAAAGAACCACTGCCAGGAGTTTAATAGCCATTGGTTTTGGTGAGTAACAAACAAGCTAACACTGGCCTCTGCTGTGTTCAGAAACACTTGAAAAACAGCTACTGCCATGGTCACAAAGGAGTAACAATCCCTTTCCATAAATTCAATTTGTTCATAACCTTGTGACACAGACCATAAATATTATATTTCACACAAATGAACAAATTACATGAACAGTATATATAATATTTACTTAACAAAAATACAAACTAAAGTGCTGTATGAACAATCCATCTATTAGCAAAGGGTTGATTTCTTATTCTACATAAAATCCAGATTGTATGCCTAGCTGACTTGCTTGCTAAGACACTATACTCTTTGCAGGTGTAAAGCAGTAGCAAGGAAAATATTTATCAGTTGGCACTGAAGCTGCTTCTGCAAAAGTTACACCAGAGAAAAAATTAAGAGGAGGCTGAGATCTGGATCATGGAAAAGCTTGTATGGTTTTCTGCACCAGATGATGGAATTTAGGAATGAAAAAAAATATTTAAAAGGAAGATATTTTTGTTTTTGAAAATTATTCTTGGTGAGTTTGTTTAATATGTTTTATTTGCACACATGATTAGTACGCTAATAATAGCAAAAAATGCTAAAAGAATAAAATTCCAAAGTACTAAATCAGAAAATACTTATTGGAGAGACAAATTTTTCCTCTGCTTTATATCTAAAACCCAGGTACCCAACAGGAGTCTAAGACAGAATAGCAGTTTGGTTACTATTTTTTTGTTTTTAGCAAATTTCTCTTTGTGCTTTGAAAACTGGGAAAGATATCTCATCTGATGAATTGGATGTTTTAGTTTTTTAAGTAATATAATTAAAAGTGTTGATGACAGTTAGAGTAGAAAAGCAACTGAAAGTGGTGTATGTAAGAAAATACTGAATTTTTTTACATGTTTCTATGTTACCACAATTTCTTGCTGAAGATTTACGGAAAGAAAAAAAGATTAAATTCATAGAGTGTTTAATTCTGTCTTCTAATCAACATAGTGGAAAAACATTTTTGCCTTCCAAATGCAATGATGTTGATTTGCATTTTCATAGGGAAAAAAAAACCAAAAAGAATTGTTAAAAAATAAGAATAGGCAAACCATTTCCACTGCTGGAAATGTCCATTTTACTTTTTCAATCTTTATTGAGCACTAAACTTCTTCTATGCGAAACTGTTAGTTTGTCCTGTTACCTGAGATAACACAGGGCCAAACAATGGGCAGGCTGAACAGTCAGGAAAAAGATGAGGACCAGAGAAACTCTGTTTCTTGCATACCTTTATGTGATCAGGAAAGTGACCCCTGAAAGAGTAAAATGTTCAGGAAGCCTTCTCCTTCCCAGACATGAGGTGAGAAGAGCTGGTGGATTAAAGGATCATGCAAACTCAAACACATCCATCTGAAGGAATGACCAAGCCATTTATCCATTTTCATTAAAAGAGACCAGACTTCCTGGTGACATGTGTAATACCAGTGTAGACACTGTTGCAGGTTTGGAAGGATCTGCATTAAACCAGCTGCCACCACTGGGTGGTGGAAACCTGAGGATGGATCTGATGGGTGAATTATGTTGTGATTTGCAGCAAAGTTGAGAAGAAAACCTCTTCCAGATTATAAATTGGAAGGATGACATTTTGCAAATGCCTGTTTAGTTGAAAAGTATGCTTTTTGCTAATCATCCACTCTTTCTCAGCACAAAACAGTTAACATTTTGTCATGACAAGTAGAGGAAATGATAATAGCACAAGATATTTCCTTAAAAAAAGAATATAATATAGAATCATAGGTAGGTCTGGTTAGGAAGGGACCCTTAAAGTTCATCTAGTCTAATCCCTCTGCCATGGGCAGGGACATCTCCAGCTAGTTCACACTGCTCAGAGCCCCCTCCAACCTGGTCTTGAATGTTTCTAGAAATGGGGTGGGCGTCTACCACTTCTGTGGGCAACCTGATCCGCAGCGTCACTATCCTAATTGTAAATATATTTCTTCCTTATATCTAGTCTAAATATAGCTGTTTTGAGTTCAATATAATTACCCCTTGTCCATTTATTCTATATCCTTGTCAAAAGTCCCTTATCAGATCTCTTTTAGCCCCTTTAGGTGCTCTTAAATTCTCCCTGGAGCCTTTTCTTTTCCAGGTTGAACAAACCCCATTTCTTTCATCCTGTCTTCATAGGAGAGGTTCAGCCCTTGTGGATCCTCCTGTATTTGATCCAATTGGTCCAAATTCTTCTTGCACTGGGGGCCCCAGAGCTTGATGCAACACTCTGGGTGGGGTTTCACCAGAGCAGAGTAGAGGGGCAGAATCAGCTCGCTTGACCTGCTGTCCACAGTGCTCTTGATGCAGCCTGGGACACATGCTGGGGTGTGTGTCCCACCTTTCTTCCATCAGTATACACAAGTCCTTCTTGTAAGGCCTCCTCTCAGCTCTCTCATGCCCCTGACTATGTCGATCCAGGGGGTTGCCCCAACCCAGTGCAGGACCTTGCACTTGTTCTTGTTGAACCAGATATGCTTTCCAGAGTCCCACTTCTTGAGCTTGTCCAAGTCTCTCTGGATGGCTTTCTGTCCTCCAGACAGATGGGATTTATGTCATAAAAAATTGACTGCAGACAATGTAATAGGAAATAAATACACAGCCAATAGACTTAAAACTATTACATGGATCTCCACAGATATAATTAGGATTACTTAATCTCATTTGGCTCTGCCTTTTGAAAAAGTTTGGGTTTCTAGCCAAATGAAGGCCATTCATTTGGGGTAAACTACCCATAACCCATTTGCCTTCATGTTTCCCTTAAAGCAGTTGAAAAGATCCCAATTTTTTTCATTTTCATAGGAAAGAAAAATATACTTTTAGAAAAGTATAAAACTAAAGTGGGCCTCATAAATATGAAGAAACTTTGGAGTTGATACTCTGCCATGTAACAGAAATAGGTGAAAGCATACAGACACACCAGGAGCAGTTAGGAGTGAAAGATCAAATAAGATGTGAGAAATCAAAATATTTCAGAGACCTTTAGAACAGATATCATACTACTGATTCAATTACCAGTGCAAATGACACATGTGTAGACAATATCATGGGCTAAAGAGAGGGAAAGGCAGGCTGAATCATGAATTTCTCTGCTCCTTTATTTCTCCCTTTCTCTACTTCATTAATCCTGATGTCAAAGGAATGCACCTTCTGTCCATACATTTCACTGCAGTTTTACCAGGCTAATGGGGATTCTGCAAATTAATCTGTGATGTTGTATCATAATTCAGTGGACTGTGCTTTAAAAAAAAAATTACAGACCTATCCCTGTATTTTTTTTTCATATTTTCTTGTGGCTGTGATTAAAGACTTTAAATCAACACTAGTTGCCACTCTACAGTGTCTGAAATACTATTGTCATTTTCTCCTATAAGACAGATACCTCAGGATAAATATTTCAATGACAAAGTCAGTATTTCTTTTTCCTCCATGACTTCTGTTAAAAAACTTCAAATATTTATAGATTTTTATTAAATCTCACCGTCGTCACTTATCAATACTATGAACTTAAACTTATCCCAGTAAATCAGTTCACCCAGTATTTTAATGTATTTTTGTTTCTACATTCTATTTTATAATCATGTTTCAGAGGAAATAAAAGTGTGGACTTAACAGACTAATGACTAATGTCATGAAAATGATTAAGCAATTTGAAAAACAGAGCAATAGCAAGTTACCAGGACTGAATGATCTTTGTCCAGAATTCTGAAGATAAAAGTTTACGAATTCTAGCATGTATAGACAGAAATAATCTTATCTTTTTAGGATAGTAATAATAATAGTATATAATCACCCTCCAGCACAGACTGAAAGACACTAATATTGTTAATTTCAGGGTTTTGAGTTTAAGAAATGGTGTGGAAATTCAGATATATTCTGGTGCTGGGAAAGCTGTTGAATAGTCCTAAAGATGATGACAATGCAGGGCTTGAAGGAGTATAATCTGAAAGGACTAAAATTATGCCTGTTCTGTAAAAAGGAGATGAGTTAGAGCAAAAGAGTAAAAAATGAGAAGGAAATAAAACCCCCTGAACTTTCTAAAATCTTATTGTAAAGATAATTTAAATAAACTACTTAAGGAAATAAATCTCTGTGTAGGAAAGAATGAATTTGTATTAAAGATATTTATTATTTTTAGTGTTCAAGTTCGTTCCTTGCTTCCTGGCCCCCCAGGATGAAGGTAAATTAAAATTGTACTAACACATAGTTAGGACTGATAATTACTCCTGCTGTGTTTCTCTGGTCATGTCCACACATGTTACTGGGATGGAGAGAGTAGGAGTTAGCTAATGTCAAAAAGCTGATTTGAGTGGCTCTAAAAGTGGTATGCCCAGTGGCAGGGTGCAGGAATAACTGAGGTGTCTGCTTAACTCCAGCTCTCCCTGCCAGATCTTGCAGGGTCTGACACTACATAGCAACCTGTCTGTCTGTCCATGCCCAAGCTGTGGCTGTGTTTACTCCTGAAACACAGATTTGAAATCCTACAGATTTGTTCTGTAGGAGCATACTACAGACACTGCAAGGATGTTGTAGTGCTGGCACAGACTCATGATAGATCTGCTTGTGTGGTGCAGAGAGCCAGCTTGTGTTCCCATATTTAAAAGAATAGCAGAAACCCAACCAGCCAACAAATAAGTCTTTTTCTGCTCTAAACCTGTAAATTGTACAGAAATCAATCCCATATTGTCATACTAACCACAACTTGTTGCTTGTAGGAGCACATCCAGGTTTGTCCCTCTGACTCTGGGAAGGACACTTGGAATCACTTGGGTAACACACTTTGGAAACAGGTTTTATTTAGCACATCAGATTGCAAAGCAAGTAGTTTGACCTCAGATAAGACTGACTTACCTTGGATTCACCTGAAGTCTGTAGACAAGAATTTTAGTTGAGTGGATGTAAGCATACAACAAATTGCATATCTTCTGCCCTATTCAGACCTACAGACCAAAAATAGAAGGGCACATTGATGAACAGAAATAAGATTAGTTCCTCTGTCTGGCTTGAAATCAAAATGGAATCCAGCCCTATTCCGTCAAATATTTTGGCTGGACTTTTAAAAAGGGTTGGATCAGTACATTGCTGTTATTCTCTGTAACAGCTCATATAAACAGATAAATACATGACTTTTTAAGCCAAATGCTCTAATGCAGTTTTGAGACGATACTACTGTGAAAAGTTTGGCTATCTAAAAGTAATCAAATTTAATGCTTCATGTTGTACGGTAGCTTTTCTGTCTGAAGAGGTTAGGAAAGATATATTTTCTCGTGAGGGTAACCTCAGTTTTGTTTTTACACAACCTGTTTTTTGAGATACTTATTAATGCTGGAGACACAATGTGCCACTGCCCAATTCTTTGTGCCAGAGGTTATTAGTCCAGTTAGGAGAAAACATTTAACATCCCAAAAAAATGGAACAGCTGTTCCTTTTGCTTCTCATGGATTCAGCTAAGTCTTCCCTTTGTTGTCATCAAAATTTTGGTCTACTTCCTTACTATTTCCATCAATCAAATGCAATATTTAATGTGTCTAGTAATCTCTATGCGCTGGCTTTACCTATTAAAATACAAGTAAGCACAAAAGTGATGCGGGGCACTGGTTAATGGTGACTTTCCCTTGTATATATGTAAAAAGCTTGTCAAGTACACCTCTGCCTAATGAGAAAGCACAGGTGTTCTGACAAGTAACAGCAACAAATTAAAAAAATAGTCACTACCCTGTCAAATAATGTTTGTATATCAAGGATCTGTAATACAAAGCAGACTTATCAGCAATCGCATTTTGAGTAGAATTCACCTGACTGTAACACCTTCTCCCTCTAAGGTTTTGAGTAGGTATCTTAAAGAAGATCATACAACTTACTTATCCCAGGAACAAAGGTTCTTTTTTGAAAGCTGTCAGCTTGCTGACAGATATGATGAACATTTACTTCAGTCTTGTAAAACATATTAATCAAACTTGTTCCTATAGCTTCAGTCCAAGGAGGGTTGCTGTTTTCTTTAGAAAAATGTTGTACATAATTGAGGAACTATGAATACATGTACAACTTGAATGCAAGCCATTATCTATGACATTCATTTATTTGTAATGAACACATACTAGTCCATAACAGGCTTTAGGGGGATGTAAACAGTATATGGAAATCAGTTTAATACAAGGCTATTTGCCAAAGTCCCATTCATTGAACCTTATAAAACTTTTGAAAATATGGGTTGCATTTGCAAACTTCCATGTATGGATAGCTGGCAAGCTGCCTGGTTTCTACTTAAAGGATTGTCATCCTTGCAAAAATAAATTTCTCCTTCTAGATAAAAGTCAGTGTTTTCATGTTTTACTGTAATCAAACTGATATGGCTGACAATTTAATGTCTCAACACTTAAAATACCTCTGGATAATCAGCTACTTCAATCATCATAACGACAAATTCCTCTATTTTCAAAGACAGTATGCATGTGACAGAGATATTTAAGTTTTACCAGAAACCTCCCCATCCTTAATTTTTTGTGATTTCTCTTAAGCTGTGAAATTATTTTTTCCCCAAATCCATGATTTTATAATTAATGGAAAAAAAAATAAATCCTGCACTGTAATCAGATTTTTAAACCTTTGTGTTAATGTCCTGTTTTATTTAATTTGATGTATATTTCATAGCCTGCTTGCCTGTTAAAGGGATGTGGAAATGTGCTGGAATTCCACATGAAGAGACACCTTTATGAGTGAGAAAATGCTCAAGGCTTTTTCAAAGTGGGTGCTGAGCATACGTTTCTCTTCTCTGACTCCAGGAGATGCTAACATCTGTCCCAGCAGACAGGTATCACAAGGTTAAAGGCTAGCAGAGCTGTGCACCTTCAGGATCTGACTGTCAGCAAAGGAGTTGTGTAGTTTCTCAAAACTAATAATGAAAATGGCAACAATGATGAGAAGCAGGAGCTGACAACAAAACAAATTAAAAGGAACCAGCAAAGAATGAATTCTGGGTAGTGCAACAACTGGCAGAGCTGATTTTAATATCTGGCAGGTTGAGTTCACTAATCTTTGCTATTCATATTGATGTGATACTTCATAGAGTTTTAGAGATTTGTGTCTATGTATCATGTATCTAACATGTAGGAGTGTTGCTACAACATGGGAACAAGTTTGCTAGCACCAGTCGTTCTCACTCCAGGATAAAGATTGATATGAACTGTTTTACATGCCTAACAGACAATTAGTCTCAATTACTCAATAATAAAAGCTACATATTTAGAGTGTCCTTTATCTTAAAAAAGTAATTAAAAAGAAATAGACTAAAACTCACCAGCAGGGCGAACCAACAGTCTTCCCCTTCTCTTTTGTTTCTTTGATTACTTGGAGCCTTGTAATCAAACTAAGCTTAGTTTCAGGACCCTTGGGGCAGTATCTCTTAGTTCTCTGTCAGGCTGCGTTGGAAAACAATCAATCTTGTTCTTGTGCTGGCTTGGTAGAAGTGCCACAACACAAGGAGTGCATTGCTTTGCTTTTTCTGTGAAGCTTCGATGACAAAAGTTTTTATCAGAAGCTGACTGTATTTAGGATTATGAATATGCAATGACTCTCATTAGTATTGAAGCACAGGAACACGGTCTGACATCCCTTGCCACTTTTAGCTGCTGCAGAGTTGTCTAATGAATTGTCTTGCTCTTTCACTCTCACAGTCTTTGCTGTTATGGCCTAATTTGAGAATACTATTGATGGCAAAAAATTAATTGCCAAAAACCACTCTTGATTTTGGTTAAACAGTGTTGAGTCAGTGTTTGAATTGTCAAAACAGAAAGCCATTAAACTCTACAGGGGACAAATCAATCGCAAGTGGAGAGAATATTCAGGTCTGTATGCATAGCCGTGCACAAGCATAAAGGTGTATGGCACAGGTATGCATATGGCCTTATAACTGTGCTTATGCACTCAAAGATATGTGTGTGTATCAGCGATGAGTCTCAGAAAACTACTGCCCTGTTAAATTATTTAGTTTATTTTTCCAATAAGAACAAATGGAGATAATAGAAAGTTTTTCACATCAGCTCAGCTCTGATACATTGCTACTTGAACAACTGTTTTATACTTTTCCTCATCTTGGAAATATGCTAAGTACTTTTCAGCTCATCTGCAATCTGTTTGAATAAGTTACTGATAAGGATTATTCCAACAATTGATTAAGATATATGGCTTGATTTGTTGCATTTGAGGAGGTGTGTAGGCTTTCAGAAACAAGTGGAAATGACCCTTTTCCTTACAGGTGGTTAAATCAAGTTTTTGTCCCGAATTTCGTCTGACATAAAAGAGGCTTTAATGGCTCTCTGCAGATTGTGAAGGGTAAAGTGAATTGAAACAGCTAATGTATTCAAAAAAGCTTAAGCAGTAGTCTGAAAGGTGTTTGTGTACTACAAATAATAAAGGGTATGAAGTTCTCCCAGTAATATGTCAGTCCTTTGGAGCTCTAAATCCATTTAACTGGTAATGGAAATGGTCCCAGTGCAAGGAAAGAGGATCTCTTTAATTTTTGCTGTGATTTTTGACACTGTTGCTCTAACACAAGCTTGGCTTACCTCTTGATCCAACCCCAGGACTGTCTGTTCTTATCAGCTGGATTAGAAAATAACGAACATCTACATCTTGTGAGTATCAAATACAAGAGCAGTTTAAAATAAATGCAGTTCTGACAAAAGTGGCTCAACTATCATACATCAAACACTTGTTACCTCTCTTTGCCTTAGTGACTGCACATGACCAAGAAAGAGTGAGTGATAAAATCTGAAGAAAGATGAAACCAATCTGGACCTTTTTAAAGATCATCAATCATTCTGCACAGCCACGATATTATTAGTTCCAGTAAGCCTTGTTCTCCCATTTTATGGACATCTTAAACCCCCCACCCCAGGACCAATGCTACCATGGGAAATCATTTTTATGGGAAGCATCTCAGTGTGGGCCAATCAGATCTAATCACATAACAAGCTACTGAATTATTCAATGTTCTCCCTAATTTTGCATTCTTCCTGCACTTTGCTGTCACTACAGGGTTTTAAAAGTATGGATTTTTACAATATTTATTAAGAAGATAACCATTCACAGAATTTTTTCTTTCTCTATGTCTTTCAATAATCATCATTCCCTTAGATTTTTGCAGTGTATACATTACAGTGTATACAGTGTATACACAGAATATTTTTTCTAAAAAGAATAGCAATCCACAATGTGGCACTCAGCTTTAAACTATTCCAGTTTTTAATACACCAAATGTAAGGACAACAATAGTGAAACAATTGTGTTCAAACATAAAATATTCATATTTACAGAGCAAACTATAACTAGCATGTCTCTTAGCTGTTGCTATGAATACAGGGCTTACATTGTATGTGAAAAATATTTCAGTTTTAATTGCAAATCTGTGCAGAGATGATTTGGGGTCTGTAATTAGCACATAAATTTCAGACTTTGCAACTGCTGTGAAAACACACATTATTTATGGAACTATTATCTAAATATAATTCAGTGTTTTTTGCTTTCAGTAACTACTGTAAAAGTCTGATTTAATAAAATGTGAAAAATTTCCCATCTCTTGCACTTCTGTTCACATTATGGAGAATTCATTCCTCTACACTGCCACTTCCCACTCAATCTGCAGTGGACTTTGCTTTTATCCATATTTCACTCATACCTCAGGGAGATTTCTTCACAACCATAAAGTGACTGACACTTAATTCTTTTAAAAAGAAAGCCTGGATTATTCAAATAGGCCTGAACTGCACAAACAGAGTAGTTTATGTGGCCTCCATCCTCATGCTTTCCATCAGGGCTAGAAGCAGGAACAGATAGGAGTCTAGTTACAGCTGAGTTTAAGCCTCTGTGTGGAGATTTCATGTTATCCAGAGTGGGTTAATGTAAGGACAAAGTGTTGTCTTGTTACTTACTGTAAACTGCAGGCACAACCACTTCTAGGTCCCATCAATGTAGGGCACAACCAGCACAAAATTTGCCTCTTGCCAGAAATGTCATTCATTTCCAAAGCAGGTTAATCACAACAATTTTTTTCTGACACCTTTTATTGTTCTTGGGTTTAAAAGTGTATTTTTAGGTCTCATGGAACTGAGCATTTTTCTTGTCAGCTTTGTGCTTGTCTCTAGGTTCAGGACTGGAATTGCAGATAAAGAGACTGGGCACAAACAGCACAACGTCAGGTTAAACAGTAAAACAGAGCTTGCAGTAACAACAATGGCAAAGTCCGTATTATGGATTTAAGTTACACCAGAATGTGACACATCTGAAATTTCTCTCCTCTACATTCTTTCCCCCATGTCCTTTTGTGTCCCTGTGTGTGTAGTTTTACTCCCTTTGAAGGAAAATACTTACCCACATTCTGTATGCTTCCAAACTGCAAGACACCTTTCTGTGTCTGGCTGCTCCAGCACCTCTGTGCAATGGCAAACTCAACAGCCCCTGCAGTATTAACTGGAATAATGATCACTAACAGGGCTGCTTTGCTTCTCCCAGGGAGAAGCCTGCCTGCCCTTAGACAAAAAGCTGTATCTGCAGGAGCATTGCCCAGCCCACTCACAGAATGGGTTGAAAGCTGTACCAGAGTAAAGAATGTACAATTTTTTTTTGGCATGGGGCTACCAGGATTTTCTCAAACCTGGGAGCAATACATTTTCATGTCTGTCTGGTTGCTGGCACTGGAGACAGACAGGAGCCCTGCATTGTGTACACAGGCATAATTTTCTATTTGGACGCTAATATCAAGGCCATGGTGCACATGCTCTAGAAAGTTACAAATAGTTGAAAGATCCAGTGTGAACCCACTGAAAGTGTATTTTAAAGTTCTACTATTACTATTACCATTCAAATTTAAAGTGACAGAGGCCCAGTAATGAACAGTTATTTTCTTATATAATATTACTTTTTTTTTTCGCCTTTGTAAAGCCCTCATTTCTGCCTTGCCATCACTGCCACAGGACCTGTGTTCATGGCTTCTGGTGTCAGCAGGATCCTGAGTCTCCTGATGAGGAATGGATCAAGAGGGCAGAAAGGCTTGAAGTCTCATGGGGAGTGGCAGAGCAGACTCTGTCAAGTGGTCTAACCTGCTCTCACGGTAATATTAGACAAAGATTCAGTACATGGAGGAGGCACCAAAGCTGCCTTTGTAAACTGAAAGTGACACCTGGGGACCAAGAAGACACTGAGTACATTTTTAGATAGAAGATAGAAAAGGATGGGTGAGACAGGAGAACTTTTCTGCCAGACAAGTGAGTTAGTGGTTGTTGTAATTGCTTTCATCATAATTTTGATGCAAAAATTTGGTAGCTGATTACACAATAAAGCTTATCATTCAGTACAGCTCATAAGGCTGTCTACTCAACTAATAAAAAAAATCCTCCTGTATATTTATTTTGCTGGTGCTACATGGACTACTTCAGATCAGTAGGTTATGCCCGCTTTAAAAGCTTAGGAAAAAAGTGCTTGCAGTAGTCTTATAATATTGGTCTACTTTTCTTAAAGTCTGGCATGATTAGATGCCATGAAGGCCTGAGCTTTCTCATGAGAAGGAAGGTACTGCTTTCTGGGAGCAGGGAAAATTTTAATACAGAATGTCTTTAAAAAGTGTCAGAGTTGTTCAGCCTGTCACACAAGGATTTCCAAAAGTGAGAGTGGCATTTCGCCCACAGGTAGCAGAACTGTACTCCAAAAACTCGGGAAAGTAGACCTGTCCAAATGTCAGCTAGGCCATTCAATGTGCAACAATTCAGATCAGTTTGATTTTTTTCACATTATTTTCATAATTCCAGATGTAGAAAAATGAACCTGGTTTTCATATGAGATTAGTGACACCTGAATAATGTGGGAAATCCCTAATAAATGCCCAGGTAGAAAGGAAATCAGAGCACTTTTTTCAAATCTGACAGAATCAATTATCTTTCCTTACAAGTGATATCAGATCATTAGGGTGTTTTTCCTAGCCTGTCAAGCAGCTGCACATAAGACCTTGACATAACATTCTCACCTTCAGCAAAGCTGCTGAAGGAATATGAGATACTTTCCAAACACTGATTGTCATCAGCCCAAACAGTTTTCATTTTTAAACCCATGTTTAATCAGAATGGAAGTGATCAGAAGAAAATATCAGAGAAATTGTTCAGACCACAATTGAGAACATTCAACAAGAGGGGTGTAAAGTAGAGGCAAAAGGATGTCCTCTTTGAAGGTACTTCTGGGGCAGGGTAGAAAATGATTTTGAGAGCAGAAGAGATAAATACACCTACCAGCTCACTCTTTTTGGTCGTAAGTATCTGTGTTACAAAAGAAAGCTACAAAACAGTGCAGGGAGACAATCTAATAATGCAGTCGAGCTTTTACCTGCCTGTTCCCCAAAGTAGAGTTTAAAGCTATCAATGGAAAAGGCTTTTAATTTTCGACTCGTAGGCCATTGCCAGCAGCTTCTTTCTGCAGTACTGGCAAGCTCAGTATTTGGTGTTCATGCACTACTTTAAATATTTGAAGTGGGACACTGTGCAGCAGCTAGAGGACAGCATCCCTCTGTGCTCAGTACTGTACAAACACAGGATCAACACATCAAGACATTTCTGTCTAGGAGATTACAAAGCAGAGAACTGACTGGAGATATTTTGTCATCCTATTAGGGCTGAATTGGCAGTGATGCTGAACTCTAGAGGAAAAATTCATCACTTATGTCACTCCAACTGTACCAGTATGCTCATATCATCATGTATGTTGTCCAGAGCTTGACCTGGCCCGGGCTGGCCATGCACTTGAAGGAAAGAACCACCATATGTCATCCCTAAAGAAATTGCTCCCAGCAACATCCTTGCAGCTGGTAGGATACTTGGGCTAAGGGACCCATAGGATGGGATCTTTGTGATTCAGCCCAAATCTTTCCTGCAAAAACAGGGGAAGGCTGGGCCCAAAGAAGGTTTTGTGGTGTTGATTTAGCAATACTGCTGAAATCATTCAAGGAGGGACACATGATCTGTGCAGCTGGACAAAGCAATGGGCAAAGATGTGATCTGCTGCCAGATTGAAAGAAAAAAGAATTATCTTATGCACTGTAGACACTCGTCACCTGCTTTAATTTTTAATAGAAGTGCTCCTCTTTAAGTGCTATGAGCAATACAAGTTTAATGTGAACTTAGAGGACCATGCAACACAAGCATAATTGACTCGCTCTGATCACTCTTTAGATATTTTTTTCCCTTTTTCTTAAGTCTTAATGTTTTATTCTTAATGGAATCAGAAAATGACAGAGAGCTGGAATGTGACATAGCAGTCAACTAATGGGAATTCAACCTAGTAGTCAATATTGAAATTGGAATTTAATTACTGCATAAGTAATTGCAGATAAGAAAACTGGAATAAAAGAGCCATGGTAAGACATAAACCACCTGCAAGGTGGTTCAGGTAAAGGAAACCAGAAATAGTGTTTACAGAGGTCAAAAGTTTGCATTTTTAAGTATCACTGTACCAGGGAACAGAGGTCACTTTTTATGTTTGTGGCATTGCTCTGTAAAATTTGAGTTTGTTTTACATGTACATTTGGTATATTTCCACTAACTAGTCTTACAACTGAGATACCAAATGAACAGTATTTACACTGACAATTTGAACTGTTGATCTGACACTAACATTCTTTTTAAGCACAAAGTGGTTCAGTGTTTAACTAATCTTGCTTTCATCTTCTCTCTCTGCTTGTGCTGCTTTACCCCATCAACAGCAAACAATGAAGAAAGCTGCAACGTCCTGTAGTGGTTATAGCATGTCCTCCCCTTAATTACAGGTTTATGTGGTTTGGCAAAGCCCATCATCTGAACAGGTAAGATTGAATTCAATGACATGCTCTGAGCTGAAAAAAAAGTGGTGAGGTGGCTGTGCTTATTAGGGTTCCCAGTAGAAGTCTTGGTGACTTATGGAAAGGCAGTGTTACTGTCATCTCTGGTGTTTTCTGGAGGTTGGGACTGTGAAAACAGATGAGAAACAATATTTGCTCTATTAACCAGATTAAAGTTCATAAAATTAATGTAGTAGGGAAAAGAGCACCACTATTTAAAAAAAGTGGGCCCACTCCCAGTTTTAGGGGGTAGATGAGGGGCGATGAAGTCATCATGTCCTCACACAGGAAAATGAACACTTATGCATTGCAAACAAAGCTCCCAAACAGGTTATTTTTCTCTTAAAAAGATCTCAGACCCAGAAGCTCTCATATATCTTTGAGCTTGTAATTTCTCTTTCTGACCAAAGCTTTTAGTCAGAAAAGACAGAAAAAACTTTCTATTTTTTACATCTTTTTGTAGAGAGGGATGGCTTCACAGCTGTTTCTTGATCCTGCAAACAAGTCTGATTAAAGGCAGAGAAGAAAACTATAACTTAGTAACTTTTGGGTATTAGTCCTTACCACAGCAGCTGGGAGGGGATCTGCTTAGCTGCAGTCTGGATCTGCAGCTCTATTTTCAGCATTAGTAACAATGTTCCGTTATTCTTGATATTGACATTAATTTTTTCTGTATTTCAGTGTATTAATAAAAAATCCCCCAAAACTGTAGTAATAATTTTCCATTACAGAACAATGCTAGAACTCCTAACGTACATGAGCAAAGTGTTTTGAGATCCTCTTAGGAAAGGAGGTATAGAAAAGGAGAGCTGTACAAGAGGATAGCTGGCAAGAAACACCAGCTTATGACACCAACACCAATTGGGGATGCCATCATCTCACAGTATACCCTTTTTTCCTTTCAATTAACACATCTTAGCTCAAACTCTGACAAAATATTTGCACAGATGCAGAGGTGAACGTGGCCCTCAGAACTTTCTTCAAGGGAAAATGTTTCCTTGTGGAGAAACTTACTAACAGTCAAAGCAATGATGGAATCAGCACTTGGGGCAACTCCAAAATCACCTACTCAAACTTGCAAGGAAGAGAGTTAGACACAGATCCTGGTGGCATAATTAGTATTTCCTCTGGTTTGGCTCTTGTAATTTCTATTCACATCTATTAAAAGAAAAAAAAATAAAATTTAAAGCTGTGATTTTGCTCCCCAGCAAAGCTGATGGTGATTTCCATTTTGCAGGAGATTTTAATTTCTCTTATATCTATTACCAGGCTGACAAAACCAAACAACAACTTTTAATTCCTATTTCCCCTCTGTTGACATCACCGGCAGATACAAATCTGGGAAGGCTGCTTATATCGTTCGGTTCAACTGATATGCTGGTGCTGTCCCTGGGCTGAGGAATGTGCAAACTATGTATGTTTGCTTCTTACTGTCCCTTCAGCAAAGAAAATGGGGAGGAGAATGGAAAGAGAGGAAATTTTTAAGGTATTAATCTGCTTCCTTCTTTTGGTGCAGTCTTTTCTGTCTGATGTATAGAAAAATAGGGAGTGTGCCAGTTAACACCTTCATGAACGATGGAAGGTCTGCATATACAAGATAAGCAGGTGGACACTAATCGTGCTTTTGAGTTTATGGTTTGTGTACACTTCCTTTTGGCCCTACTCCTCCCTTCATTCTTTAATTTGTAAAAGCATGTAACACAGAAAGAGCACTCACATAGCCAGTCTCCCAATGCATATGGTGTAGAAGAGAATGAAGGATTAATCATTAAAACACCTTTCATTTAGTAGTGTCTGCATTAGGAGTACCTAATGCACATTATCAGTACCTAAGTAGGCACAGTGAGAACAACATTGTCAGGCACAAAAGAAACTTACACAAATCCACTTCTGTTTGGCCCTAATTTCTGAGAATAAAATGTGTATTAAAGACTCAGGAAAGTCCCCCCTTAAATTTAATTCAGAAAGGACATGAGACAGCCTTTTATAAATATAAACATATGTTGTTGCTGATAAATTGATTTTGAATTTTGTATATTTGATTTGCATCAAAAATGATGAAGAGATGCCTGCTGCTGTGTGACTTTCATTGTAGCATCAGCATCATATCCTCCACTTTTCAGATATAAAAGGTAGTTTAGGCTGGTTTTGTAAATGTATAGGTGGGCAGTATCTGTGCTTATATTTGGCTGTATGCCTGAATTACATGAGGGTTAGTTCTTAGCTGCTGATGGAGCACTGCTGCATATGCCAGTCCTACCCATGCATGACTCTCACTGGAGGAAGGAAGAAGCATCAGTGGGTCTCTGAACAGAGAACTAGGAATGGAAACATCCTTACTCAATGTGTTTGAGGGGATTTAGAGTAGTCTGACCTGAGCTTTTAGCACAAACTTAGTCATATTGCTTTGTAGCATCAGGCCCTTGTTTTATAGCAGTAGTGGAAACCTTGAGGTAAGTTAAATTGCCAGATACAGTGAAACTATGACAGATCTGGCCATAGACATCCAACTGAAGGCAGCACTGAGGACTGCAGCCATATACAGCAAGACGGACACACAATGGGGAAAAGGATTTTCTCTCCTTCATCCCTCACTCTCTCAACCCACCACCCTGTGTAACCTCCCATAGCTTGAAGCAAGACAAGAAAGTCAGCATTTCGCACCCTCCAACAGCTTTGACATGACAGGTATGGTATTTTCTTACCCAGAGAATTGCCAAGGAAATCCGCCCTAGCAAAAGTGCAAAAGTTTTCAGTATAAGGAGGTGGGGTGCAAAAACTGGCTTCTAGGCAAAGGTTGAAATGACTCAGTCTGAAACAAAATGTAAAGCAATTACTGCCTGGAAAAAAAAAAGATCATGCTGACATTTAGAGGCTGCAGTGATAGTATCTGTCCCTTCCCAGGCTGACATAAGCAGCCTTGATTTCATCCCAAAATGATTTTATTTTTGTTTGTTTGATATTTAGGATATCTTTTATTTGGAGGTGGGGGGCAGCAGGATGGATTGCCTTAACTTCAGCTTTTATGCCGAGAAATAATTGCCACCCCAGAAAGGTAATTACATACGCCATTGTTTATAGGCATAATAGGCCTGGAAAAGCATGTTCTACAGATAGAAAAAAAAGAAAATCCTGCTTTCACATCAGGGCGGAACACTATGCAAAGTGACAGATTGCCACAAATAGCATTCAAACCCTTGCACAGTAGTGGTTGATTTTTCTTCTGGGGAAGAGGGGGAAGGGATGAAGGCTATGGAATAGGGTGGAAAAGGGAAAAAAAAGGGAGACAATTTTGTTCCACAGCCATAGTAACATACACAGTGGTTTTTACTGTCTTGATTGCTGCTAAGTAAACCTGATCTTTAAGCTGTTTTTAAAGTCACTGCCTCAAAGGGACATTTTCTGTTGCCATCTTGTGCAAATACCACTTCTCCTAAAGTGGCCTTAATTTGAATTGCTTTGAAAGTAGACCAGATAATCTGCTCGAATATGTTGTGGCATGATGCATCTCCTCTTTGTGCCCTTAGTACCACAGAGAAAGTGAATTTAGCTCAGAAAAGGACAACTAGTCTGGTTTCCCTCCTCCAATAGTAATACAATGAAAGAATAAAACAAACAGTGTGCTGTGGTGTCAAACCCATTTCAGATTTTTTTTAAAACACAAAATATGTATTTCTTCAAAATATTGAAAGTTTCAGGGCTGAACAAAGAAAAGAAATGCATATGCATTTCGATATTGAACCAAGCATTGTTAGATGCTGAAGCAATTCATAGCAGGGCTATTCTCTGTGGCAGTGTCCAGCAAATTGCATGAGCTGCTTGTTAGGCTTGACAACAGTGTTTTACCTAACAAAGGCCTCAACAGCTCAGAGCAGCAGAGGAATGTCAAAATGAGCACATTTCACACACAGATGTGTGACCATTATAGTCTATAAGAAGATGCATGGGGTGGAGGGAAGAGGCTGGATGCTGGGAAGGCTAACAGCAGTAGGGACATGGCCCTACTGACCACATTTAATCAACCCTTCTGTAAACAATTCAACATTTTCATTGTTCTCTAAAAACTAATAAAGAGAAACAAGCACTTTTCATTCATCTTGAAGTAATTTTCTGTCAGGTTTGAGCCCCTTGTGGCTTACAGCTTGTGCATTGCTAGCTGTGTGATACAACAACTATTTCAATTTATTTTACAAACTCTGGCCATTCACATGTCAGTTAGTATTCACCAAGCCGGCATCTGAAATTGTGCAGTTAACGAGTTTTACAACATTTCTATCAAGAGAAACTGTTTAGCATAACTGACTCTTAAGGAGTTATTATACCTCTAAAAATCCATTTTAAGGGGCATTATTTAAATAAAATAGAAAAACGGTTCACTGCCTTTTAAAGGGGCTACAAAAAAAGTCCATCAGATCCAGTGCAGTAATCCTCAGCTTAAAGCACTCTTGAGAGCACTTCTGGGAATTATCAGCATAATGAAATGTTTTGTGAAATGTCCAGATAGATTCCTCTACTCAACAATTTTACTGCACTATATTTATTTTCCCTCCAGTTTTTAAGGAAGTGAATACTTTTTTGATGTGATGATTCTACATTGTGTGGATTAACTAAATGCATTTTTGTCAAGGTTGTAGTATAAGTGAGAGGTTCAGTCTGTGTACAATCTATATACATTTGCACAGCAAAAAAAAAAAAAAAAGTCAAGCCCTTTATGTTATTCTCAGCTCTAAAAGGGTTAAATCACAATGGGGTTTATGCAGATTTGCATTTCTCTTGTAGCACATTTTTCTGATACTTAACAACTTTCTTATACAATGACACCTATAAAGTGCTACACTGAAAATAATTCTTAAATTGCTCATAAGAACTCATGAAAATGAAATTTGTTCAGAAGTTCTCTGAAAAGGAGAAATTTATGAATTTTAACTTAATTAATACATATCTTTTAACTGTGACAACTAATGATCCAAAACAGCTAAAACTTGGAGTCCACAGTCTTAGAAACCCAGCAACATTTACATGAGTCAGTGTCTTAAAACAGCTAATTGAGTAAACCCCATGTTTATGATGTAAATTAGTCACCATTCCTGCCTAAAATGAACACTGGTAAGGGAAAAAATTATGTTACAGTGCAATTACAGATACAGTAGGCACAGTATGTAGGTGTATGTATACAGTATGCACACAGGTAGTGGCAACACATATACAAGGTTGTACCTGGTGTCACTTGTTCAGCAGGACAACAGAAATGGTAAAAGGTCTTGAGGGGAAAATGTATGAGGGGCAGCTGAAGTGACTGCGTCTGTTCAGCCTGCAGAAGAGGAGACTGAGGGGAGACCTCATCTCAGTCTACAACTTCCTCATCAGGGGAAGAGGAGGGGCAGGCACTGATATGTTCTCTGGGATGACCTGTGGCAGGACCCAGGGAATGGCCTGAAGTTGTGTCAGAGGAGGTTTAAGCTGGATGTTAGAAAAAGGTTCCTTGCCCAGAAGTTGGCTGGGCACTGGAACAGGGTCCCCAGAGAAGTGGTCACAGCACCAGGCCTGACAGAGTTCAAGTGGCCTCACAAAGTTCAAGGACAACGCTCTTGGGCACATGGTGTAGCACTTGGGGATGGTCTCATGAAGGGCCAGAAGTTGGACTTGATGATGCTGATGGTCCCTTCCAACTCAATATAGTCTGTGATTCTGGGATCAGTTGTATCTAATTCCACTAAAAGCCTCAGTATTATGTGTCAGCCAAAAAAAAAAAAAAAATTGGTTTAGTTCTTCAGAGTTTTTGCACCCATTCTAAGACAGAGAGACTATCACCCTCACCCCTTGAGATTTTTTTGGTAGATGCTCAGTAACTTTCATGCACAAGACACATGTGGTCTTGGTGCCATCTTGGAGCAAAGGTATAACCTTTCCTAAAAGCATAAGCTTTCCACAATCAGTGTAGGCAGTACTGCAGCAGTAGTGCCAAAGAAGCTGCCTGTCAGAATCTACCAAGACAGAAATGCATGTAGGATGGCTTCTGGACTGGCAAATCTATGACTGATCAACTGCACTATGTGAGATAATGGACACTTTCCTAGCAGCTGAGCTACAGCTCAGTTTTGCAAGATGTCAAACATTTGCACACTGTCTGTACATATTAAGTTTTAAGCAGTCACTGGCAGAGCTGGCTAAAGTAGCAGGCTTTTTTACGACTGAAATCTTTATTAGAGTGGTGTCATGCTCCTTAGCACTCTGCTTAATGCCTTGGCATAGCAAAGCACATAAAGCAGGAGAAAAAGGAGAGGGTTTTAAACATATGCTCAAATTTATGTTAGAATCAGTGGAAAACTTAACTACACTTAAATAATGTATGAGTGGTTGTGCTACTGGAAGTTAGGGAGAGATGAAAACCATCAGATTTCCAGATAATAAAAATTTTGGATGGTGAAACTTGAAAGCAGCTGCTGTACAAAAAAAAAGTGTATCCATGTCTAGAAAGAATACCAAGGAGGAACAGACCAGAAGGGAATTTTATAAGACTGATCACACAGACAAAGCAACTGAAGGAACAAAGGAGTGAGCTGAACTTAATTCTAGTGACACAATTGTATACATTGATGCTTAGTTGCTAGCTTTCTGCATGGTCAAGCAGTAGATGCTGCAGCAGGAACACTAAGCATTTGCTGGAGAGAGGTAGAATCAGGCCATTAGGATAGTCTACACAAACCTCCCATGTTTACAGCATATGACTTTATTTTACAAACCCCCCTTCTTTCTGCTTCTTGGCCTGAAGAGAGTTTTGATAAGAAGTTCAGAACTGCATCTTAATTTAAGGGCAGCAGAAGGAGGACTGAAATGAAAAAAGAATGTGTAAGACCACTTCTGCTGTGTGCTGAGATGCAAAAGAAGAAAACAGTTTAGTTGAAGGTAGAATAGGAGGCAGCTTGACTGCAGTCATGTATTTTAGCACAGTTAATTACTGTCATGTATTTCCATGAGTTTAACTAGTATGGCAGCAGGATTGCTGTTAGCCTGATTTTAACCTGATAATTTATAGTGTTGACTAAAATTGAAGTAAAATATTTTCGACTATGCACAGAGATTTTTTTGTTCTGGAGTGAAGATCTTTCCCTTTAAGATAAACATCTAGGTAAAACAATAAAAAAAGAAAAAAATGTGAATTTTAGGTATGACAGATTTATTTGTGAAAATTCCATAACTGACTTTTTGTGTGACCAAAGACTTGATGCTTACTCCACTGATTTTTCATTTGTTCATACAGGTTCAACTTTTTTGCCCAGGAGTTGTTTCATTAGTCTCTTTTCTAAAAGGACTTGTTTTTCCCTGCACATAACATGCACACTTTATTTACAGAAGACTGTAACAGGTCTTGGAGATGCACAGGCTTGAAAGGGTCTAATCTGTGGTGCAGACAAGCTCTGATTTTTCCTTCTTGCAAGCCTGTGTGAGGTAAAGTAGGGACCAATGAGCTGTGGCAGGGAAGCACCTGGTTTATGAATTATTTTACTGAGAACTAGTTTGGCTTCAGCCCACATAGAAGTTTACTGAAGTTTGGACATCTCAAAGCTCTAAAGTATGAGAGAATATTATTTTAATCCTGTACCTATATGAGCAGCCAGCTCATATAGTTACATATGGTCCGTATTCCTGTGCGCTGTGGGATGGCTGCTTTCTGTTCTATTCCCAGAAAAATACTTCCATTATAAGGAGGCATGGCTGGTCAGGTAGCATGGTCAGTAGAAAACTGTGTAAGTGTGCTCTACCCCTCTAGGGAAATTGTTGTCCTTGTTAAGCATTTTCCCCTTCAGAGAAGGCTTGTGAATGTTTTGCAACACCATGACTGAATTAAACGAATAATGTTAATGGCAAGTAAAATTATCAAGAAACCGTAATTTAGTTTTAGGTAGATAAATCTTCAAATTATAATGAAAACATTAAATATCATAGAGAAATAATCCAAAATCTGATCACATGCAACATCAAAGCTGATACTGTGTAGTGAAGAACACATTTATATTCACAGTTTCTGTTCCTATGTTGGTGACACCCTAAATGCCAAATTCTCTCACATTAAACGGAGCTGTCTATCAGGACAATGAGATGCAAGCCCATATCAGTGTGGTACCATGACTAATAATATCAACAAGCTTTGTTCTAAATACTTCGGAGCTGTTATACGAAGAAGTAAAACATGATGAAGAAAACGTGGAAAAATTGTATTAAAGAAAAAGAAATGTTTTCTTTTAGCTAGTCTTTTATGTAATATCAGGTGACTTAAGCTAGATTTCCTTGACCTTTTGGGATGTGATGACACAGTTATTTGCCATGAGTCCAAAATTTAATTCACAGACTTTTAACACAGGCTCTCTAGCCTGTGAAGTTGAGTCTGGTTGATATAATAATCTCTGTAAGAGCTGGACATGCAGCCTACCTCTACTCTCACAGATGTCGTAATTTATAAAAATTACGACATTACAGCAAGATTTATCTTTGCTGCTTTTATTTTTACCCTGGGTTCCAAGAAACAGAGCTGTTTTTTTGGTCATGGAAAGGCCATGCACATGTCCAAGTAAGTTTGAACTCATTAGCTTTGCAGCTGATTTTCAAAGGGAATGGAAGAGATTATGAACTTAACAGCACAGCAAGAAACTCTGCACTGTATCTCACAGTGGTTAATATCAATGTCAATTTCCAGGTATTCTCCCATTTGTTTCTGAATAATTTCTGGATCACTTGTTTTTCCCATGGTCCCTTCACTCTCTCTTCCTCTCTCTGCCAAATCAAGCACAACTCAACAGAAAGACTAGTTTCAGCCTCATGCTATCAGTTGCTGTAAAATACAAGATAAAGTTTGAATTAGCAAAAAATCTTGCCATTTCATAGGCATGGTGATCTGTTTATTTTTAAAAGAATGGTATAAAAGGATATGTAACCCCCCATACTTCTGTAACCTATTGCACCAACCACAGACAGCAGAAATAAAGTTGGATTACCACTTTAAAAAAACAGTTCCTGAACAGAACCTACCACAACAGGTTGTTGGGACCTCTTGAAACCCCTCAATAAAAATAAAAATAAAAATAAAAATAAAAATAAAATAAAATATAAAATAAAAATAAAAATTAAAAATTAAAATAAAAATAAAAATAAAAATAAAAATAAAAATAAAAAAATAAAAAAGCACAGGGCATTCCATATTACAGAAG
Organism: Parus major; assembly: GCF_001522545.3. Taxonomy (NCBI): domain Eukaryota; kingdom Metazoa; phylum Chordata; class Aves; order Passeriformes; family Paridae; genus Parus; species Parus major. The sequence continues at coordinate 60,367,926 of NC_031799.1, read as the reverse complement.
GAAAAGGTGGGTGAGTGGAAGAAAGTAGAAGAAGGAGAAGAAGTACAATGATGCCTAGCACAAACCCTCCTCTGCCATCAACTGCTTTTGGGTGGTTTGCCAGTGGACAGCCTTACAAGGGCTACCAGAAACTGAATTGGGTGGAGGAGCAAAACTGAGGCTTACAACTCATGCTTTAATTTAATTTTTGATTTCTGTCATCAAAGTGTGTGGGAAGCTTTTGACAGCAAACTGACAAGGAGATTGAGCCACACACCTCTGGGCTAGACCAAAGCCTTTGTCACCTTAGCTGGCATTGGGACTGCTGAAATACATTTCCTCAGGCAAGGCAACACTCTGTTTGTTTGGACATGGCCATTTTCTTCAACTAAGCTAGTATTTCTGCTTTCACTGAGTGCAGGATTCACATGTTTTCATGTCTCTGTGGGGAATTTTCATCATATGAATTACAATGGCATCATTGATAGGGTGATTTTCTTGGGAAGGTTTGCAAGTCAGACAGAAGCCCTAGCTAGTAATCACTTGAACAACAAATAATAACTTTAATGTCCTGGAATGCTAGTGTTTTATGTTTAAGGAGTAGCTTCTATTTATCATTCTGTATGTCACATACTTACCTCAGACGACAGTGTTAGCTGTTCTATATGGATGGATTGCAAACAGATATTATTGCATTGTAAAATCCACGATATCTTAAAAGTAAAAAATCTTGAACAGAAGACAGTGTGGACACTTACTTGACATTGCTCACATCTTACAGTCAGTCAAAGCCAACAATCACAGTCCCATTGTGCTCACTGACAAGTTCTGTTCTCTGGGACCTCACCTAAAGCTGGGAAGGTATCCTATACTATCCTAAGCTATTTCTGTGCTCCTGGAGACAGTATGATGTAAGCAGTGTCAACAGGAAGTACAAGGGGATCTACCATTCACTGCCCATTCTCAGTCATAGAAGTTCATGCTAAATAATCAGATGAAGTGAGGCCGATGTCTCAAGTACTCTGATCACACTGAGGCCAGCACATATTGAGTTCAGTGGTTTTGAACCAAGTTCCTTCTTCTCTGTCAGGGGAAATATGAAACTGGATAATTTAGTAGCCTCCTAATGACCTATGGTTGTTAGTGTTCCAAGACAGGGGAGAGAAAAAGAGAGTAGAAAGATTTCTACTAAATTGCTTGCGTGTTTTTCTTCACTCTAACAAATCCTTGTGGTTTGGAACCAATACAGTTGAGAGTGAAACATGCATTTGCAAGAGTCACCTGTGGACTACTAGCATGGGAACTGAGTCTATGTGTTACAGCAGGTCAAGTTCAGATTTCAACATTTCACAGATAGGTACTTCATAGAGGTAACCACAACAAAAAATGTCAGGAAAACCCCCAAAACTGGACAAAATCAAATAGCGATTTGTTCTGTCAAAACAAGTGTAAGTAAGAAAAGTGTAACTTTTAGTATGTTTTTTTGTGTAATTCCATTTGAAAGGCCAAAAATTAAGCCTTTCAAAAATAGAGAAAATTTGTCTCTTCAAATGGTTGTACATAGATCTGTGACACAGGACTCTTTTAAAAGTGATTTGCCCATTGTCTTGGGGGTATATTCCAGCTGTACATAGAACTACCCACACTGCAAGGTATGCTACAATTTATCACATCACATGGTTCTGTGATGCTGTTAGTACTTACTAACGCAAGTTCTAAATGACCTCTCAAAAAAAAAAATCTTGATGTTTTCCACAAATATTAGTGCTGTTCATGTATACAGTATGCATTCATTTGCCTAACTTACATTCATTTATTTTATTAAAATGATGCAAATGTTCCATGTAGACTCTTAAATACAAATATTCTGGGTTTATAGTAATGTATAAACTTGGTTTATATATTAAATTTTGCTAGATTATTAAAAATGTGCTCTTATTAAGCTTATTGAAGGGATAAATTTATTTTAAAATGGCAGTTGCACCAGTGTATCTATCATTCAACAAAAGGCAGCACAGAAGATAGTATACATCTAAAAAGCCAAGGAGTAGCAACCAATTGCATATCTGTCACCAAAGTATCCCTTTTTTAAAATCACATTTGGCTTTCTAATGGTCTCTGTGTTAGATGCTAGATATTGCTAGATATTGTTTACCATATAATAGGTCCACTTGGGGAGTAAAAGGTGAATGTGTAGTTTTCTCAAAGTCCTATGCAATAATTCCTATACAAACTCTGAAAATGGAACTGATAATATGTCAATGATTACAATACAAAGAAGTTAAATATTACAGCTAATTTTCTCACTGAAATCTAATCCAGGGATTAGCAACAATGGGAAATCTGTTTTATTTGCATTTAATTTGTACCTTCACACTATTATCTCCCATGTTTTAGTTTCAGGAAATGTGGTTCAGGCTATTATAACCACATTTCATGCTGCAGTTGCACTGTTATTTGAGCTCTGTGCTAGGAAATGACTTACTGGAAAAATAAAGCCAGCATACTTTATTTTAATTATACTAGAGCTGTGTCTAAGTACAAAAAAATAGTACAGCATATATTTAATATGGAGCATGGATTAACAGTTTTATGAGACATAAAATCTATTTATATCATTTTCTATTTACAAATCAGTTATATATCTTTCAACAAAACAAATGCCTATAGTGTAAAAATGAATAAGGAGAACATCAAACTAGCAATCATGTAAGCAGTAAATAACATCTTAATTGGCCTGGAATGCTGGGGCTTGATTTTTTTGGAACTAGGTTTTATTTATTGATCTATATGGCATATTTATCTTTCTAGTGATTTGTAGAACTCTATACTCTTTCCTCAATATTAGATCCATGTATGGCTTTATACTGTAAATCCCATTTGGGGAAATAGCCAAGTAAGAGAAGAATCGCTGCTTCTGGAAAGGCCATCCATTTAAAAACTTTCACTGAAGCAAGGATAACTCCTCATTTTTTACACTTTGTTTTTTGATAAAAAAGAAGGGGGCAGAGGGAGAGGGAAGAAATGCTGCTATTATACAGTTGCCACCCAATGAATGCTTCAACAGTCCTTTACTCTTTGCTGGCTTGGCAGTGACAAGAAAACAAGGAAAACATTTCCCATGTGCACTGGGAAATGTCTTCTAAATGCTCCTGCCTATTTTCCTTTCCCCAGTGAGACTAGCAGGCAGAAATGGGTATGGTGGGCTTTATACATGGTCGGCAGTCTCTGGATTTGGTTCTTCTCAGGAGCATTTGTGCAGATTCGTTCTTAACACCCACACTGCATTTCAAGCCACATGGCACTTCACCCCACGCTTCGCACAACAGCATGCAGCTGAGAACTGGAAAATTCAATCTCCCTCCACCAAGGCGTCTGCTGGGGAATTCTCCTCCTTGCTGAAACATAGGTGTCTGCTGCTAAGTCAGTATACTAGAGGAAGAGGGAAATTTATCAATGACTCTCTTCTTTCTTATAAAAATGTAGCTGAAAATGTCGATGTGGAGATACTGCTCAGTTGCTTTGCTTAGGATTGTAAAAGACTGGTCCTTAAAACTGCTTGTGCTGTTGATGGTCGGGAAAAAAAGTTTACAAACAACAGTGTTGCATTTGCCCATCTTTTGCTTTTATGAAAGTGATGCTATAAACACAGAAAAGATCGTGTTCTGATAGCTGTCATTGCTCTAGTATAACCTTAGCTGTCTGGAAATGAGCTAATTAAATTTTTTGGTGTGTCTTTTAGAGAATACATTTGCATTTGACATAATTAGTGGTAGGCAGATCCAGCTATATCCAGGGGGAATCTCAAGACAACTGCTTTGCTGACTATTAGTGCCTAATTTCTGAATGTCAAATCCTGCACATCTTAATTTCTAGAGAATAAGCTCAATTGAACTTGCTCCCCAGTTATGCAAAAACTGTTCAGATAAAACCAAGTGGACACGAATGTAATGAATGTGGTTATTAAATTGTTTCAATTGAAAGAACCCTATTCTTATACCATCATAATGGGAACAATTTATCCCCACTGATCAGCCTGTCTCTTTTTTCTGAGCTCTCTTTGATCTTGAAGCATATTGCAGTGGTGTGTCCTATTGAAAAGCAAAACTGGGGCAATTTTAATGCTTTTGTACCTTACCAGTGCTCTATTTTTTCGTTGTTTAAAAATAGCTGTTAATTATAAGTGCAGTTTAAATGTCTCAAGTGACCCAGAAATGCAGGTTGGAATGAGACAGATTGTGTGTCTCATATAAAACAGATGTACTTTCACAGAGCATCCTGAATTCAGCCCTCAATATGTAACCTTCTCTAAGGTTATTTCAGTCAGGTATTGAGCTTGTCTAGCTTTTAGATATAAAATCCCACACCTTTTGAATGCTGAAGACAAAACTTCATCTATATTTACCTCAAGAATAAAAAGCCTTTTTTTCCCTGTGTGTATTTTGCTGGTGGTGGTTGATGGGATGAGGGCATTTCCCTTCGGCTCCAGAGGCTCAGGAGACCATATACCTCATTTAATCTCCACCTCTTCTGCCTCTTAATGTAATAAACCTCATGCCCTTAAAGAAGATTTGTGGTAATAAACTTTCAGGAGATTGTCTTATTTTGACTGAATTAAGCAGTGTACAAGTACCAGCCATACCTTGCAGATATAAAATTTCAAGTTTCTGTGTTTTGAGTGCCTACAAGTAGTTTTTTATTTTCTCTTCTGCCAACAATTGCTTTTAATTTGTTTGCAATGAGGTTCATCAGGAGGAGTCTGAAAAGTAGGGTGCAAATAAATTAAGGCAAGACAGTGATTTACTGGAAGGCCTGAACAAATCAGTTATTTCTATGTCTACTTATTTATATGTTGTTAGGCAGCAATTTACAGACATTTCAATTATTTGACAAGACTTGGTTTCAGCTTTCTGATTAGAATAGGCTGTCAAGTGCATTGAGTTTTCTGAGCTCTCCCATGTCCCTGAAGATCAGTAGTACACATTTCAAAGCCACCACCACTTCATGAAACTGAGTGGGTTAATGGTGAAGGAAGCCTAGGACCAAACAAGCTTGGATTGTACATTGAGATCTCAGTCATTAGGAGAGACTGACATCCAGCTAAGGGCTGGAAACTGCAGGAATAATTCGTCTGTGAGTGGAAAAACCTACCTGCTCTGGAGATGAGCAACATCTGATCCACAATAACATTTTAAACCTTTTCTTTTTTTTGTCAATTTAGTGTCATATAAATTTATTCCTTCATGTCAGCTAAGAATAAGATGGAAAAAAAAACCCCAAACCAACAAATGAAAAGGAGATATTAAGCCCTAGGGATATCCAATTTCTTTGGTTAATAAACATTTTTCTTAAAAGACCCAGAGTTTTATGGCTCATGTTTGGACACATCCTCACATATACGATATACGCACAATGAATAGAGAAAAATCCTCATTTGATAGTGGGAACAAGTATACTATTTCATTTCCCACTCTCTGGGAAATAAATTTCAATTCAATACTTAGAAAACTTCTGAATAGCATAGGATGCTAAAAAATACAATATATTGCAATACTGTGAGTTCAAGAGAAGCCATCTTTCTAACATCAGTCCCAAAAATACCTCACTGCTTATATCTGCTCTTGGGAAGTTTCTATAACTTTTGTTATGGAAACAAGAGTGCTTCCTTTAACTATTCCCACTTATGGCACTTAATGCTATCACAATGGAAAACAACAGATTTGATAGTAGCTGAAATGACAGCACATCTATATTGGAAATAAGAAAACTGATATTTGGAAAAAGTGTTTATCAGTTATCAATATCTTTCCACCTTTTGAGGACAATGGTTTGGTGCATAAAGGATTCTCAAGGCAGAGATGTCAAGAGAAAATATGCTATTAAAACTCCATGGGTTTTGTTTTAGCTTCTAAATTTTCACATTGTTATTTTGTGAAGAACAAGGCATGGCCTGTGCCTCAGTTTAAACATCTGCATGAGTTAACCACCCCTTTGACAAAGCAGTGGAAACTCAGACTCAAGTATATACTTAGAACTGAGTACTATCCTGGATGGATACACACTTCAAGGCTCTCCAGAAGTGAGAACCTTAATTTGAATTTAGGTGAAAGTATTTTAACTGGACTCAATACCTTCTGAAGTGAGTTAAGCAGGGACAACTGTACTGCTAGAATTGTGCTCTGTTCAAGAAAAAAATTATTTCAAGGTGATTAGGGACAGCTTTAATTTTTGCACATTAATTTTTAATTTCCATTCTCCAGTGGGTGACAGTGACCATGCTACGGTCTGAAAAAAAAAAAAAAATCAATCTAAAATCAATGCAGTTTAATATATGAAGTAACAACTGTTACATGGCACTTCCCAGACCTACTCAGCCTTCCCCTCCTCCCATGCCCCCACCTCTGCATACACACAAAGGACAGGCAATTAGCTTAGGATAGGAAAGGTTTTCACACTTTGCTTTCCACAGAAATTGGCAAACCACAAAATTTATGTCTCTGAATTGAAAGAATAACCTTATAGAAGTAGAGTGGGTCACAACATGTGAGGAGAAATAATGGACCAACGACTGTCTAGGGAGGCAGAAGTCACAAAAACTTTTCTGAAATCCACAGAAAAGACTGTACAGATGATCTAAATAATAAATAGATAACAAAGGAAAGAAGACTGAAAGGTTAAGAGGCAGCAGTGACAGAGGACTCTGCTGCTTTACATCTACTTTCAGTCCCAAACTGGTCTTTATTGAACTGCTGAGCTGGTTTTATGGACTAGTAGTTCTATTCAGATTTGGAAAAGTTAATGCAAATATACTGGTTTTTGTGTCGGTAACACTAGACTTTTTCAAAAAAGTCTGATAAAAAAAAATTTAGTAAATTCTTATTTGTCAAATAAAAAAAATCTCACTGTGCCATTATACTTGCTGGGAATAGAAGTGTTATGCTTTCCTCCCTGAGTTCAGATATAAAACAGAGCAGCTGTATGTTGCACATCAGACAGAACATATACATGCATATAAATGCTTTCTATATTCAGTCTTTGCATTTGCTTACATGAACTTCAATGAGTGAACCTAAAATATCCCTCGGTTTCAGAGAGGGATCCAATGATTTAAACATTTATGATCCCTTCAATGAAACTATCTTTCCACTCAGGATTAATAAAGTTTTGCTGTCATTCTTTGTCTCATTTCAGATACTACGTGACTGGGGGCCTTCAGAGGAGGTCCAGAGGAGTGGAGCAAGAACAAGGTCAGGGAAACATGATCCAGGAAGAAACCCCAAGCAGAGGCTGATCAACCCCTAAAAGTGAAGACTGTCAACAGATATAGTCACAATGTTCCCCTGCTGAAAATTCTGGTGCCAAAGAGTGGAGTGATTTTAACTCCCTAAACAGAAAAATTTGTAGAAAAATTACTTATAGGCTTGAGCTGCAGGAAGGTGCAATCAGGCTGGATGCTGCAGTTTTCTGGGGGGACAGGTATGGGAAGATACAACAACTAAAACATGGCAAGGTGCTAAAGACAGCTTAGACAGAAATAGCTTGGGAATGCATTTGAATTGTTTACAAACCCTTTGACATTTTTCTTCTAACTAGTCTTTACATTTCCCTTACCTGTAACTCATTGCATTTCTTCTTACTCTAAGACTTCCAAATAAAGGTTTATTGTCTTCCACAAAACAGCATTTATCACTGTGGTGCTCCTTTCGTCTCCTTCCCCTTCCCTTGTGCAGCTTTTATCTCTTTGTTACAGCTACTTCATGCAGATCTAATCAACAAACCAAAATAAGCTGAAATAAAGTAAGGAGATAAATGTGATTTTTGGTGGACCAAGAGCCTGTCTGTGTTTTTATCTCTCATAATTAGCAATTTTTTGTTTTATATTTTGTGCCTAAACCCAAAGTTGATCCTAAAACCGATGCCAATGTTTCAGTTGAAGTTATGTTCATCTGAGTTTTGTAGTTGTAACTGCTTTATGCTGTATTTTCCTAATGAGACTACTATTTTACTTTCATTTTTTGCCCACAAGTTCCCTGGCATGCAGTGATGAGAAGCTTGGAGGCAATTTCATGCTTATGTTATGGTAATTCCAAAACTGTTTCATGTAAACTGAACAAACTCTCCTTGCGGGAGGTACAGAAATAGGATAATTTCCAGACAGCGTCCTAATGGGCAAGCTTCTTTTGTCTGACTGTAATTCCTACTCTTTGCTTTCTTTGTCATACTTTGCCTCATAGTCTGTAGTTCAGTGAATTTTATTCTTGGTGATATACATGGTTAAAAAAAAAAAAAGTGAAGAAAATATTCTGAACAAGGGTTTGCATGGTAGATAAGGCAATTTTTTTCAAGGAGGAGGTCTTTCAATATAAGATGTAGAACATAGATTTCAGATGAGGTAGGCTTGCCATCATCAAGATGGCAATATTGCAGAAATAGGATGGAAAACCATCTCTCCATTGGCCCTGGAAAGGATGAACACACATTACACTCATTGGGTGGTTGGTTTAGGTTGTTTGTTTGTATGGCTTGATTTTTTTAAATTTAGATGCACAGCTGAGATACTGGTGATAGCAACTCACATCCATAGAATTTTAGGGAACTGTAGCTGGAGCAAATACCTTTTAGGAGAAATCAAGTCAATGATTACTTGTTATGGTGCTCAAACATTGTTGCCTCAGGTGCTGGGTGGAGACCAAGTCAATGGATCTGTGATGTGCTCTGATACTGGACCATACTGAGCAGCCTTAATTAAAAAAAAAAAATTAGTTACATGCATATTCTTAAATTCTTATATGAAGTAGATTTATCATATACTGCACAGTCCCATTTCCCAGGGCTTGTGCTTTGTGGTCCCACTCGTTGCATCCCATGGCTGCTGCCAGCACTGGTACCCAATTCAGTGCTATCATCCACAGATTTATCAGGTGGTGTTTGTCATCACGAAGAGAGCTGTAGGCAGAACTGCCAAGAGGATGCTGCTTATTACATCTTTTGCTGTATTGGCTGTATTTGAGAGCAGAAGTACAAAAAAGAAAAAAAGAAAAAAAGAACTTCAATAAGCTGAATAATTCTTCTGTAAATAATATTCCATTCAAAATAGCCAGGAAATTTTTGCTGCCCATATTTTGTGCTACCTTTGAGACAAACTGGTGTAAAGCTCAGGATATTTTCCTAGGTGCTAAATCCACACTAATCACAGAGGAGGCAGGAAAGAAGACATTCTTTCTGAAATTCTGTGATTCCTGCCCCTTTACTTCAAATCCATTAATACACAGGGATTTAGCACGATTGGACCTGCTGGTAGCCAATTAATTGGTTGACTCTGTAGCTGGTGATAAGGAAAATGATTCCACTACAATTCAAGCACTTCATTACATCCTGCCCCAAGTCAACATTATATATATTTTCTAAATTTCAAAATGGAAAACATGCTTTCAGTCAAAAGATAAAAGCTTTGTGCACAGGAAATTATAATAGAGTCCTTTAGATTTTTATGTAAACTGATGATGTTAGAAGACAGTTTTCTTCTGTCACAATTCCTTGCTGCCACAAAGGAAAACTTACTTATTTGGTGTCAGGAAAACGAGTCCATTCTCAGAGGTCAGTTTAATTAATACATCATCATAAATAAACTTAGTTGATTTATGTATGTGCATTACTTGTGAATTTTTTCCATAAAGTGTATGTGTAAAGATGCAAGAAACAGAACTGTTTCTAAAACAGTAGAGAAAATGTGACAGAGTGAATTTGTTTCAATTTGATTTGCTGACTTGCAGAGAAACTTTGGATCAGTCATGTAACTCTTCTGCACCTGACTTTCTCTTCTTTAAAATTATGATAATTAAAGCCCAGTATATCTTGTAAAGGGGTTCAGACAGAGATAAAAAATAAAAGCAAAGTGATGCTAGTTCCAAAGAACCAGTTGAGGTTGGCTTACTGAATTCCCATAAGATATAAATGAGGATTTTTTTTACTTCTAATCATAGTTAATTGCAACAAGGCTGTGATGAAAGTAATGGGAAGTTTAGGAAAATTTGATGTGATGGTGTGAGAGGAGACTGAAAAGATCAAATAGATTAGAGGGAAAATGGAATTAAAACTTGATCTTGTTCTCCCTGGAGTCAGCAGTAAAATTCTCATTGACTTTATGAAGCACACATACCCAGATTCAGAGGATGACCAAACAATATAAACATATATACATGAATAAATGGTTTGGTGGCAGTAAATTCCTTAAGGTAAAGAAATGTCCTATCAGTGAAACTGCAATGGAGGCTTCTTAGAGCAAACAGAGAAATTCTTGTCCTTATGCAAAACTTCTTATAATTTGGCACTGTACTAATATCAAAAAAGGAAAAAAGAAAATTTCAAGGTAAGTACAGCAACTTATAAACAGAATTCCTGAAAGTAAAGAAATTTGGCATATTACAGGACATAGCTGAAACCTGGAACTGTGTAGAAATTAAGCCTAGAAGTCTTTAGAATTTATGCCCAAGGTAAATTTTCTATTTTGAAATTTTATGCAGCTTTGGCCATCTTGCCACTATCAAGGCCTGAGAAGACAATTTCACCTATCTTCTGTTCTCAGGCATCCATCATCAGGCAGTGATTCTTTTCTGTCCTTTTCAGACAGGTTTTGCATAATGGATTTATTCCATTTGTCGAGAGCGGGAAGTATGGCAGATATCAGCGTTAAACATGTAATAAAAGGAGTTACTTACTATTTAATTGTTTCCTATGCACCACTGTTTGGCTTCTACATAAACCTTTCATTTTTAGACTAACTTTTGGAAGCTGTTGGTTTGTGTTGGTGTTATGAGAACTTGGATCTTACATGTGGAACAGCTTGAAGTGTGTGGGATTACCACACAGCCAGGTATTTCCATACAATCACTGTTACAATTTCTCTCAACCACAGGGATGATAACAACTGAATCAGACACTTCAATCAGAGCACAGGGAAACAGATGTGTCCTCCCAAACATTATACTATTGTCTTTGAATTTTTCCCTTTTCCAGTTGCTCAAAAAATTTTAAATATTTTTTCCTAAGTATTTAACATAAAGAAATAGGTTTTTTCTGTGTAATTTGTACATTGAAGGGGTCTTGTTTGTATGACACATAAAAAGGTGGTGATAATGCTTTGGAATTATATTTTTTAAAATGTTACTGTGAAAGTTTTCAAATTATTTGTGTGTGAAGAAAAGGATGAATAGTTAAACTAACAGTTAAATGGAAACTACTTAAGCATCTGAATTTTATAGTATTTATCTTTACCACAAGATTATGGAACTCATTGTCACAGAGTATAATGTCAAAGGTATAACAGAAAATAGTTAAGAATTTGATAAAATTTGTTGGGAATCAACTTGATAATTGAAGGTAGAAATATGCAGGTCTCAGAGTTTCCCAGATGATTCTGGAGTCCACATCCTATGTGCATGTGGTGAAGGATGTCCCTCCTTGCCTTGCTAGACTCTTTTCATAGGAGACTGTCAGCTTTTGGGAAAGAAGCAACACAGTGCTTGGGTCAGTCTGGTACTTCTGAATCACATTGTGCTGCCCTGAAGTCCATTGAAACATGAATGTTGCACAGGGAGATGGGTTCAAGGATGTCTGGGGGGAGAGAAAGTGGTGGGAAGCAATGGCACACTGAGGAATTTGGAGGAGGCAGAAATCAATATTCACTTAAAGAGTATGTGGTACCTCAGTTGAAGACATAAGCTGAAATGATAGAAGGGGCTTTAAATAACTTGTTCACTGATTTTGAGTAAGGTGTCCTTCCCACTTCCCTCTCCTCACCAACAGCTTATAGAATCTGACAAACTTTACAAGATAGGGGATCAAATACACAAGGGAATAAAGGTGAAGTCTCTCCAAATAAAGCATGACATGCAGAATTTTACAGAAGTACAGCTGAAGAGACACAAACACTTTTTAGCTGGAGATAAAGATCAGCATGCTTTAAGGGAGCTCATCCAGTCCTAGGAAGTATAAGACAGAAGTAAGGGCAGAAATTTTCAGAGAGGTCTGTACAGCTGCTGGAACATTAGACCTGTGTGCAATCAGAAAGTAGAGGTGGAAAACAACTTCACAGAACTGTCTCATTTGAATTAGTCTTATATGAAATAATGTTTATAGTCTGGCTTAGGCAAGTATAAGCAAATCACTGCCTCTCAATCAGTAGTTTAGGAAGAGTGTTATCTTAGATCCTCCTAAATACATGGACATAAACACCTGAGCATCCAAGAAAAAGTGTTTTGAAAGTGAAGGCAGTGCTTAACAGTGCTTCTAATATTTGGAATTCTAAATAATTTGTTTTAAGGAACTCTGCTTATGAACAGAGATAAAAAAGACCAAAAACTATGTAGAAATAATAGGACATGGTAGGCACAAGTGGACTGAATTTGCAGTGTTTGTGAAACAAGCTTCACTGAAGCCATGTGAATATACTGAAGATTGCAAGGCTGGGTCTGCAGGAAGAATTTGAAAAACAGTGTCCAGATATAAATAGGCTGCAGTACAATTCTCAGGCCAAGAATATTATGGAAAAAAAAAGTAATAATTTTTTACAATGGTACCAGTGCTATTTTCTAGTTTTAAATTTAAACCCTGACCTGTCATGAATATATCAGCTGGCCCACACAAACCTTCTCAATGTCTGCTTAGTCCAGTTGCTAACCATTAGACCTGGCAAAGTCTCACATGCTTCATTTGGGAAAATGTATGGGCTGATACCTGACCCACCAAAACAGTAAGAGTTAGGGTTCTGAGAATATTTTCCATGTTTATAAATGGAAATAATGAATATAAATGAACATAATGAACATAAATGTTCATTTTCGTCTTCAAAACTGGGGGAAGAAAAGATAACTTAAAAAAGGTAATCCATGTTATTTGTGAATGAACAGGTACTGAAACAAGAGGTCATCCCTCGTCAGAACACTTGTCATTCTGATGTGTCTTTTCTCTCCATTAAAATGAAGTTTGACTGAAATACAGGCTCATACCCTGATGCACCCTGCAGCTGCACTGGTTTTACAAGGCTGCAAGTCACCCGAGCTAGCCTGGGATCAAAGCTGGCCCCCTGACTTTTCCTTTATCTATGAAAATGAGTTGTTTCCAGCTTAGACTTAAACATTGTAAGATTTGATAAATGAGTTTTAACCTGAGGTCTCTTGCTAATTGGGATGTCTGAAACTTGTTTCAGATAAAACAGACTTCTTCTGAAGATATTTGGGGACTAAGACTCATTCCAGGAAATATTAATTAATTCAGTGCCTGACTACTTGGAGGGTAGAGTCCACTGGCTGTATGTTGGAAGTACAAAAACTCTTCTCATAAAATACTCTGTCCTTTAGCATAATAGAAGCTGACTCAAACTCCAGTGAAGAATTTTTTTTTTTAAACGGTATATTTCTTTACAAATTCTTCATTCAGCATTCAAATGAACAGCATTCAAATGCTGTTATTGCTCAGAAACATTTCAGTTTAGGAGCACTGTATTCCCCAAGAGCTGCTGTGTACAAGCTGGATCCCAGTGCAAGGTGGGATCTTACTAGATCATTCTTACCCAAAAGTAAATGGGAGAGTGAAGAATTTCCTTTCTTTGCTGGGAAAGAAACAACTCAAATTATCCTGTATTTTATTCTGAACACATACATGGTTGTGATTTAGTGATTGCTGCATTTGAAGTTCACAGGAAAATCTACTTGGTGATAATTTGTTCATACACTCAGATCTTCAGTTGTTGGCATTCTGAAGATGAAGATCAAAATAGCTTAAAGCTGTAAGCATCTCAGTCAAGTTATAAGTGCATTTTGTAAGACTCTTCCTTTTTTATTGCTTATTTACCTAGTTACTTTCACTAAGCATTCAGTAAATTAACAGATTTATATTAATAGAGAAGGAACTAAACACTTTCAGTGAGATAGTAATTTAAACAAGAGTTGCAACAAGAAATCAGAAAAACATCACTTTCTTTTATTCCATTATAGGAAGTTTTAATTCCTTTTGACCATTCAAATATAAGCCAAAACAGAATTGCTTAAAAAAATACAAAGCAGAGCAAACACAACATTTTAAAAATCTATACTCTTTCAAAGACACTATCTATTAGTTCTCTCTGTGAAGAATCCTCCACTTCAGAGATCTCTCCCGGTTTTTTACAGAATAGTTGAACTTATTTCCAAGTGACCTGTAACTTTGTTAAGGATATGAAGGTAATTGAATAATACATTTACCATTTAATAAATTGAGAAATGTATTTTAGCAGTGTAAGTATAGCTTACTCAGCACTTCCCTCCTCAGCTTAATAGCCTTTTCACTTTCAATAAAAACACAGAAGCCCTGGTTTCATATTATACTACAACAGGCTTATTGCAATTGATTTGAAAACATGAGCAGGAGAGACTGTTGCTGGAAGGGATGAGCACAACCAGCCCTGGTCTCACTGCCCAGGAATGGTGATCAATCAATGAATATGATTTACTGAGCCAGATTTGCCCTCAGATTGCTGGCCAGATGAAACACATATAAAGGCCTGCCCACAGGAGAGACAGGCATGGGCATTATTTAATGCCAGAGATTTTTTTGGGAATGGGACCAAAAACATCTTCTGTGGGAGAAAATGTGAGAAGAAATTGCTTGTTACACAGAAAAAGTGAGAGAGAATTGAGCTGTGAAGGTGAGGATATGGCTGGCGAGGAGAAGAAGGTTTGTGTACAATATATAGAAAGGAAAAGAGGTGCTGAGTATCAACAAGCCAGCACAGATAAGGAGGAAGCAAGGCCCATGTGGAAGGTAAACAGTTTGTGATTGAAAAGTGCAGCCTTGTCAAGAATAATAATTTACAGATAATTAAAGAAAAAAATGTCAGGATAAATATGGGAAAAACTGCAAAAGGCTCAAAGCAGACTTAAAAATCCCCATTAACCTTATGATTCAGCATATTACAGTTGACAATAACCAGAAAGACAGACATTACACAATTAATTTCCAGACAATCTATTGTTTAGTAAGTGTTATCAGTCAAATTTCTGTGTTAACTTGGGCAGTACGCATTGCTTTCATTCCAGAACTACATCACAAATTCAGTGTTTGAAACTGCCACTTACTGAGAAAAGTTACTGAATAAACCTAGTTCCAGGGACCAGTAGTACTCACGGAACGAGCAAAGGACTTTAAAACCCTCACATTTTTATATAAAGATTCCAAAAGAGACAAAAGTACTACAGCAAGACAAATCTCGCATAAAAATATGTTTTCCAGGTCAATATTAAAATATTGTGAGGAAGCTTCTAATACTGTACTGGATCTGTAAATGAAACTAGTAACATGAATCCCTGGAGCTCCATGTCAAATACTTAAAATTATATAAATTGGTAGCAGGAAAAAAGATGTTTTTATCCAAACAATTTCAAAAACTGGAGGAATGTCAGGAAGTAACCTAGAGAGCTCTGTATACCTCTATGCCATTTATTATCTGCTTTGCAATAAAAAAAATGTAGCAAGTGGCATAAAACATGGTACTTGGACTTCTCTCCACCTCTCTATGACTGCCCAGTGGCAAAATCCTTTTGCATCTAGAAAGTATCCCAGAAGAAATAAATGTTATTATGCATGATTCCCTTAGGATGTTAACAAAATTAAAGAGAATTGTTCTCCTTTCTAGGAGAAGACTTCAGTTTTTCACTAAAATACTTGGAGAATGAGCATCCTTGCAGTATTTTAACAGGAAATAATGACAGAGACAATTTCTCTTAATATTTCAATGTACCACAGAGTAACAAAAATCTGCAAGGTTTGTGCAGCTGAATATATACATACCTATTTTTTTTTACACAACTTTTGACATGGAAAATACACTATTAGTAAATGGATCCCTCTTCCTACACATTTCGATTTCATTGGTGCTTAAAGGAAGGTTTAATTCTTTTATCTCTGGAGGATGAGGATAAAACCATTTTCTGACACACACATCATTTTTTTGTGACATCTTAAAGAAATGTATAGAAGAAAATGGAAGAGTGTGGGCATGTCAGTGTCTTACCTAACATGTCCCAAACCCAAACATAATCGATAATCTCCTATTAAAATGACGCGCTAAAACTGCATATTTTTTTGTGTGTGTTGCAGAGGGAAGGTTTGCTTGCATTAATGCTTATGGTGTATAGATGTCTGAGTTGCTTCACAGCCCTTTTACCTATTCACTAGGGTGGTTGCTGTAGAGGCAATCAAATGGTGGCCAGTTGTACAACGCTCCTTTGAACAAGGTTTCACAGAAATGACATCTGTTCTGCATGCAACCCATCTTTCAAGAACTAAGAGAGGTGTTACCAACATTTCACTTCCTCATGCAAATCCCTAGGTTCCTTAAATTCTATTTGTATGCCATCATAAATAGCACAGTTTTCTTTGTAAAGACATGTAGCTTGATTTGGGTATTGAAAACACCTTGAAATTCATGCATCTGGACTGGATAAGACATTTCTTCATCTCCAGGGCCTAAATAAATATTGTTCTAGGGGAGATTCATCTGAATCAGTGATTGAGAAAACCGAGTCTGGTGAAGGAAAACGTATTTCTTATTTCTTGGCTACAGTATTAGTAAATGAGGTGTGAAATTTTCACTTTAATGACATGATATTTGCAAGTAACTCAAAGCAAAATATTTGTGCTGTGTTCTGCTCATCTTACTCACTCCATTAGTCCTACCACCTTCAAGGAGACTAGTGCTGTGTGTACAGCAAGTGGGATTTTGATCTTTATTCTATTTCAGTCTGCTGCAGTTTGGTTTTGCACGATGACAGACCAGTAAGATGCATTCTGTAAGTTTAAATGGCACTGACCTTCCCAAGTTCTAACTGCTTCTAATTTTCAAGTTGGTGCTGAAGTCTTGCATAGCAGTTTTGTTTCTAGAGCTGAGGCTGGTGTTCTGTTCCCAAAATGTAGGGACATCAGAGAAGTCCCATTTTCCAACCCGCTTTGGGTTTACCTTGTTACCTACCTGAAGACAAAACTTGGCTGCCTCATTTTCTGTAGGGTGGGTGGGAAGATGATATAGCAATATTAAGGGATTTTTAGACTAAACTAGACAGTACTGCTGCAAGAGAAATCAGAAAAACACCTCCATTTAAATAACAGGAGAGAAATGGTTGAATACATACACAGTCTGGGACTGACAGAGAAATGTGCATTTACAAATGTAATGAGACCAGTGGCCATTTAGTGATTCCCACTGCTAAAAAACACCTGATACCAACAAAACCTTGTGTAGTAGAAGGCCAGTGTTGTGGAGACTGAATGCACTTCTGAGGAGGGAGTTCTTTCCTCAGAAAGGCTACAGCCTTCTTATTAAATAATAATTTACAAAAGATTTTAACCCCTGTGGGTTTCCACAGCATCTCGACATAAGTTGTCAAAGATTTCTTTTATAAGGCGCTTTCCAATATTAATCTACTTAGTCAATATCTTACACTTTTGCATATGTATGTGACGGTTTCTAATTTCAGCTTTAAATATGTATAAAATTTATTCTGACTTTCCTATCATAGTGCTTCTCTCTAATTTTCAGCAGAGTGACTGCAGTGGGTGACTATTGCTGGGGCACACTGAGATAAGAGCAACTGCTGCTCAGCCTTTCAGTAGCAAGTGCCTCTAAGCCAGAGCTGTTCCAAGCAGCAGCTTGGACGGGCCAAGGCAGCTGACTCAGGCAACAAAACTTGAAAGATCATTATAATAAATGAATTCAGACCTTGAGTGGGCTGACAGTGCTGGATTTACAAATCCCTTCTAAAATACAGAGACTGATGCTGTACTTTAATTAGCCACCAACTTGATTTACAACTTCCAAAAGTAGATGTTATAACATGCAGAGATGCTAAACAGCACCTTTGCAAGAGCCATTCCTCAGGCTGGCAAAACAATTTCAGGTTTCCAGTTTGGCTCTTTGGCCAGCCTACAGCATTTGGTGGCTTCTGGTAATGAATTTTTTGTTTGTTTTATAAAGAGTTTCATTCAAAACTGTAGAGAACCTTAGCAGCACTTAAGCGAGCACAGCTCACAGTGCAAAATGAAAGAGCAGTAAATGGTCAGGGTGTGCCAGCTACCTGCAGGTTTGGAGGTTTCAAAACTCCAAGGTTTTGAAGGTGATATATCAGTTAGTTCACATTAGTAAATAATTCTGCAGATCTAATCTGAATGCTGCATACTGAAATGTTAATGTGCTTTTGGGTCTGATGAACTCACAGAAGACCAATGCAAGCATTGTGTTGGCAGTGACAGTAACTACACTAGGATTTTCACATACACATCTGGGGCAAAGGAAAGAAAAAGAAAAAAAGGAGAAAAAAGGAGAAAAAAGAGAAAAAAGGAGAAAAAAGGAGAAAAATGGAGAAAAAAGGAGAAAAAAGAAATGAAAAGGGAAAAGAAGGAAAATAGGAAAAAGGAATGAAAAGGAAAATAGAAAAAAAGGAGGAAAATAGGAAAATAGAAAAAAAGAATGAAAATAGGAAAAAAGGATAAAAGGAGAAAAAGGAGAAAAATGAGAAGAAAGGAAAAAAGAGAAAAAAGGAGAAAAAATGAGAAAAAAGGAGAAAATAAAAAAGAACAAAGAAACAAGAAAGAAAAAAAAGAAGCGAAAAGAAATAGCAAATAGAAAAAAGAAACAAAGAAATATAGAAACAAAGAAACAAAGAAAAAGATAAAAGGAGAAAACAGCTGGTGTTTGTTTTTTTAACATGAAGAGATTGTACTACAAATCTATAGACACATGAATTATCTTTATCCTCTGATTTCTTATGAATTTTATTAATAGCCATCTGCTTTGCTCCTTGAGCTGGCTTAGCATGTGCAGTCTAAGCAGAATATGGAGCCTAACTCCTGTCCTTATTAGGCACCCTCTCTCAAAAGCCTTGGAGCCTTTGAAAAATACGAGTTTGACACAAGCTTGTGTTTTTGATACTTGTTGACATGCATATAATGATTAAAATGCGCCATAATTGAAACAAAAATACAAACTCACTTTGAATTAGTGATCATCACTATCTTCTAGATCAAGTGTTTCATGGTTAGCACAAAAGAAAGATGACAAAAAAATCACTAAAATAACGTGCAATGTGGATATTGCTTAACAAATCATATTTAATGTTGATTGTCCTCTCATTTAAACTCTGCTATAACCTTTGACAGGAACACATACAACACATACCAGAAGGTTCCCGTATCACCAGGAGAACAATGAATTTAGAATGCAATATCCATGGTGGCTCATCCATTCATGTACCTTGAGTCTGCTTCTCGCAAACACTGCTCTACCAGGACTGTCCCTTTGGAACTTTGCAGAATGAACAGTGGACAGTGGAGCCGGGACTTTTGCGAGAAAGCCTTCTTTCCTAAGATGTAAACACAGCCCCTGACAGGATGATGTACTCCCCTCCAATGGCATTTGCGTTGCATAAGCTCTTTCAACAGTTTTTAAACAGGGAAGGAAACACAGTTTGTTTGTCAAACACCAACTGGACACAAATAAAATGCACTCAGGATTCTGTATAGTCACTGTATTTTATGAAGGATTTAGTTTCACACTCTCTATGGGGTCAGAAAGCAACATCAAGAGAGACAGCTCCTTCTGGGATCATGTCTTCTGCATTGAGGATTATCACACAGACAAATAGTGGGTGACTCATACATGCTGTTTTTTGACTCTGGGTTAAACTTGGAACATAAATTATGTTAATCTGCTGATATAAATCTTCCAGAAATCATGGTTGTCTTGAGTTACGTGGCACACTATTTTCCCTAACTGCAGGTATATTTGAATTCAAGTAGGCTGTCAAATAAATATTTAAAGGTGAAATGTATAAATGAGGGAAAAACATAGCCACTAAATGCTTATGTGATGGTCCTTTTTCATGTTGTAAGAGCCAGAAGATTGTCATGCAAATATGAAGGGGTATTTTGAGTAAAACTAACACGTGCTACCATAGAGTGTCTTGAGCTGTGAATAAAGATCTCTCATTTGAAGAAGTTAGGATTTAAAAATTTAAAATATTTTCCAGTTAGAGATTGTCTTTGTTTCCAGGCCAGGATTATGTCTCTATTTTTCATGATATTGCTAATGCCAGAAGAAGCATAAGAATTAGGAATCAATTAATTATTAATAAATTTGAGTAATATTTGAAGACTGTAGAATATAGAAGGTATGTAATAAGAGTTGGCTAAGAATAAGAATGAAGAACAAATTGTTTAAAAATTAATTTTTTGAGGCTGTTTCTTTTGTGATTTTTGATCATAGGATAAGATACAGCCATCTGTCTGTTTCTGCATCTATCTAAATATGTGCCTGAATATATTTTTGGAGGTTATGTCTAATTTACTGGGCCAGCATAAAGCCACCTCCACTCTAGATTCATTCAGTTGCTAAAGCTTCAGATAAAGAGGTCAAGGTCATAGATATGCCAGCTTGTAGAATAGGAACTGAATCACAGTTACTTTCCTATGTTGAGAAATGTAGGCACGAGTTCTTCTCTGTGATTCATTTCTTTTTAAGTGCATTCAGTTCCATCTCTCATGCTTGAGAATATTTTTAAGCTATCCCTTTGTTTTAGATCTTCCTGAGAACAACTTTTTGTTAGTGCCAAGAAAACAAGAATAGGCTGAAAAAGGCCGCTTAAATTTTGAGTTTCTTGTACTGAATTTCAGATGTCCCAGGGGAAAATTCTCTCAAAGAATAATTGGGACTAGAATCAGTCAAATCACAAATAAAACTTGATTTTTTAAAAGGGAAGAATAGCTCTTCCTTAGTAATTTCAAGTTCCACCTATCTTGTAGAATTAAATTTTACTCGGTAGCCAAACCATTCTGTTTGGTATAAAATAAGAATCAATTCTCTGATTGTAAAGAGTCATTTAGTATTAAAGCCTTTCATCCCCATATACGAACTACTGAAGTTAATATGTTGCAAATTTTGTCTTTAATTTAGTCATGTATACCAAACACAACTGAAATTAGAAAAATATTTATGGGTATTAAAATTTCAGGTTTTTTGAAGCCTGCCAGTTGGAAACTTTCATGCCTTAGGTATCCAGACCTAAAAAAAATTAGGTTTTCTATTAAAGAAAATGCTAGCACTAGCAAGCAGAACCCATAATTGACATTGAATCCAAAGTTCTTAGTGATAGAGACATAGAAGAAGTGAGAATTTAATTCGTAAGGCAATCTTCCTCTACAGTTCTAAGCAGACCAGTGAGAATCAATACAATTGTTTCTGACTTCAGAGGAGGATACTATAAAGGACTGGGCATGAGAGGGTCATAGGACATACAAGACACACGATTAGGTGAATTTACAGTGCACGTACAATACATTGGGCTGTGCTATGTGAAACTTGTGCAACACAGTTGTTTGCAAAATCCACAGCTTAGTGGCAGCCAAGCCCACCAAAACGACACTATCTGACTGTGCTAAATACGCCTGGAAAAGAGTGCTTCAGTGCCAAACCTCACAAAAGAAGAAGCTCCAAAAAAACACATTCTATGGTGTACAGGATTATTTTGCTGTACAATTTCAGATAATTTGCCAGTGAGATTTAGGCATAAGCAGACCAATGGTATTTAAAACTTCAGTCCAGGGCTGGTAGAAGTACATGTTAAAATTAAGTAAGAGAATAATCAGCTTATCTGCAAAGCTCTTTGTTCACTATTTCTATATAACAGCTTCTTTTCTTGAAAGAAATCATAGCAACTGCATGTTAGATGCTATTTTTATTTTGCAAAATGAAGCATAATTATTTAGAACATTTGCTAAAAGAGCACTTTCCAACCTAAGAAAAATGTATCTGCAGATATTCTCTCATTCTGAGTAGTACTGCCTCTGTATATACTCAAAATAACATTAACCAGAGATATGAATGACTCATGATTGTGATTCTGGGAGGTAAAAACACTCAGGGATGTATCAAGGACCAGAAAATACTCAAAAAATCATTCCATAACCCCTGTGAGGCTATTTGGCATAGGATGTTATTCTGAGACTCCATCCCCTTGCCCTATAACTGTTTGTAGCCCACATGCCAAAACAACACTAATTTAGTTTTGATATACATGGTCATATAGTTGCTTGGAAGTTATTGCTGCTTTTATTTGCTAAATTGGGGAGAATGCCAAATCATGCATGTCATACCCCAGAACATTTAAATGCCAAGGGTGTCACCAAAGGTTCCTATCCTGTGTGTCAGTCCGTGGGAGAAATACCAATCAGATATTCTCAAGAGGTCAAAATTACACAAAACTTTACTGGCAAAACACAGAAAATCAAGGAACTTGGTGAAGGATTTAATACAACATAAAACAATTTTCAAAGCATTAACCTAGTCCATTAAACCTAGATATCTTTAGACAAGTTCAAGGCTACATTACTCAAAATGTTCCATGAAGAGAGAATTGGAAGGAGAAGAAAGAGAAAATACATAGAAAACACACATGTCTACGAGTTCCTGGGTTCTGGTAAGGAATGAAGCACAAACTCCATGAGGTTGATAGGGTCAAGGCCATGTGTTTCCCTCATGGTCACTGTTTAAGTGCCAGGGCCTCTGTGGACCTGCCTCCTAGGTGGTCACTTGGCCAATCCGTAGCTGCTTAGGCAAGACTGCCAATGATTGACAGATACTGCAGGGCTGGAGGCCTGGGGGAGAGGCAGTGCCCCACCCCCTTCCACCCCTCAGGCATCCCAAAATGTCCATATCCCTCCAACCGTCCGTCCATCCATCCATCCATCCATCCATCCATCCATCCATCCATCCATCCATCCATCCATCCATCCATCCTTCCAGTCTCTGACAATGTGGCAGTTGTTTTGTAAATTCAACCTTGGCCTGGATTCACTGCTTATATTTACAGAATGTGCATCACAGTGTATGCTGTTACTTCAACAATTTATTCAGCAAAATAGAAATAGAGGTACAAATAAAAGCACCAAATGTGAAGTATAGCCAGAAGGTTCCCACAGAAATAACAGCAGGGCTACTTCATCTTTACAGCATTTGAGTCAGTGACATTGCAACTGACAAGGTTTCTGCTTTGAGCATTTAATTTTGTAATTTAAAGTACAATTCAATACAACATAAAAGGGGGGAATGTCCAATTCAGCCACACACACAAATCTAAAAATTTAAAGTGGTATGAACACTACTACTACATCATCGTATTTTTCATTTGAATATATTAGATGCATAACCACTACATGCTTGTAAAAATAGTAGTAATTAGGCAATAATATATTTTGCAGATGTCTGAAAATTAACTATAATTGATAAGACAATTTTTTTAGTTGATACAACATTATAAATAAAATTTTAAATTCCCATTGATTTCATAACTTATACTGAAATTTAGAAACTGATCTAGGCATATGAATACAATTCCAAAATAATTCAGAAATAATTGAAAAATCTATTTGGTTGAAGAATCTTTGTCCCATGTACTATGATATCCATCTTCCTGCATTGGATGATACCCTATAGGGTATAAAAGAAAGAGATATTAAATTAGACAAACCAGATGTGTGAAGGAAGAAGTAAAAATTTTTGAGTGTTTTGGAATAAAGAGAGGACCATGACCTTCTTATTTTTATCTGTGTTTATCTTCAGAATACAACATTTTGTCACATTAACTTTTGATTAGTTACACATATAGTCAAAAACTATTATTCTCAAACAACATCATAATCCCACCTCTTTGTTAAAGACAATATTATTACTACATGTGGTTTCATTTATGAAATCATAACATAATATATATATGAATCATATATAACATCACATAATTCTGATGATGTAGAACCTGCCACGAAAACAAAATGCCTGGACAGTCTTGAAAGGTTTATCTGCACTCTATTATGAATAGAGAGAGAGATTATTGTCTGGAAATAACAATGCAATAACTCCATGGTACTCATGAAGGAAGAGCATGGGGCAATATTCCTAACCTGCTACACCTCATGGTGTCTCCAGTGGGATCTAATCTCCCTGGAGATTAGATCTCACTGGAGATCTAATAGATCTAATCTAATAGATCTTCTGTCTGATCAGGTCTATTGTAATATCACTTAAAAAATCAGGATACTTGGATTTAATCCTTGATGAAGCTGGAATATAATAAAATCCAGATTCCAGAGGGGCTATTTAGTGAAGATTCAACTGATCTACCAACAGCATGAACCTCACCACTGGTGGAGATGTCCTGGCTGTCTGACTCTGGGACCCCTAGATAACAGAACATCTGGACAGTGCAGGTGCCTGAACTATAGGGGATAAGTTAATTTGCCAGAGGTGAATTGGCTGTATCCATAGGCTACAACTACTATGTGTCAACTGCTCCATCTGTGGGAGTTTGTTATTAAATTCCATCACCTCTCTGATATGGGAAATAAGTATGGTCATGTTCAGTTGGATCCTAAAAAGGATACTTATGGCAATTTGCAAAACAGTATCTAAAATATTGAATGAATTGCTTGGGACTATATGCCTTAGACAGGAGATGTATGAGAAGTGACACTATGCAAACATGCAATGCAATACATGCTCTGGAGCACACGGATCCATGCATTTCCACTCTTTCTTCAATGTGAAAGAGCACTTAATAACAGCAAAAGGTGGAAATTAAAGAATGATCAATTAAAAAAATTCTTTCACATAAGATATATAAAAACTGTGAAACCATATCACAGAGGTTCTTAGAGGAAAGGAAGGTAATAGGATTAAAAAAGGATTAGACATTTTTTTACATGCATATCTGGAAGAGTCTGGACTATAATTAAAGATACAAAGCATTTTGGAAGGGCTATTAAGCCTTGCATTCAAGCCTCATAGTATCCTCTGTTAATGAATGTATTTCTACACAGGCTCTTGGAGGCAGAGATGCCTGGGTGTGATGGTACCCTGATGACACTAGAAATGAAACAGCTTCTTCTACTTCAGGCCAGTCAGAACATCACAGGACTAAGCAAACGAAATTGAATGGATCTGCCAGCTAACAAAAAAAGGACAAAAGTTAGAGACTCTGACACTTTGGACCACTTGAGAGTGGTACCAAGACCCTCAGTCGGAATTACTTTCATAATGACCATATTCCTGAGTGCTAGTGTTCCTCCTCCTGGCAGTATCTTTTCACAGACATCATTCCCATGACATTTGGCTTTAGCATTTGTGCAGTGTAGTGTAAAAGCAGAGCTATCCCAAAATTTAAGAAAACACTCAACATCAAATTCTGGAACTTCTGCTGTATTATATTTAATTTCCTTTCTGATTGATAGAAAATTTATTAATGCTGCTGTGAAAGTCAAATAGTTGCTACAGAAAACACTACATTTTCAGAACTTGGCTTACATTTCTCAAAAAACAAATCAATATTTAGTTCCTTCTGTAATTCATTCTCATTGGGCTTTTCCCAGAGTATTGTATAGAAAAGAATAATTTTTTTTCTCTCTAGATTGTTACAGCCACTTGCCTGATGGAAAGGAGGAAATATAGCCACACAGACATGAAAACAAGTAAATATTTTTTACTTATTTAAAATAAAATAAAATTTTAAAATAAAATAAAAATACTTTAAAATAACTTGTTTTCTAAATTTGATACCTTTGCCAGCTGACTATTCTCAAACTGTATAGAGGATGGGCACTCTGCTTCTCTGTAGGTTGTAAAGAATGATTACCTCTTTCTTTGCACCATCTGCATCTCATCACTGGAACTCGACATAGGCAATGACTGACCTGGGACCAGGTCATTTTTCCTTCAATCCTGTTATAGGTGTGAAGATAGAAGGAAGAAACTTATTGTAATGTCTGTTGGCTGAAGATATCAGATAAGGCTTACAAAACTGGTAACAACAACAACTGGTTCAGTTGTTGACTTAGGAGTCTAAGCAAGACTTTCAAAAGATTTCACCATATGTTTCACCGTGCTCTGCTCTCTATAGCACCTATAAAATAACTCTCGATTATATTTTCAAAAACAATTGGAAAAATTGGGATTTTATCTTCCCTAGTCATCTCTGTCAAGATCAAAAAGTCATAAAATTGGAAAAGACCTTTTGGATCTTCAAGTCCAACCACGTGCTTTAGGCTTCTACACTGTCTCAGTTCCTCTGCAGGAGGATGTGACCATCTGTGTGCTGCATACTGTCATTAGAGTGTGATCAGCTCCCCATTCAAACTAACTTTGACATACTCAAGCAAACAAAAGTAATTTTACTTTCAGGATATTACCCTAGCCTTAGATCTACTGCACTATGTTAGCAGCACATAGTATTGTACTCTTAGCTGATCACATTGTTGCTTCACAGTTTCCGTATTGCAGAATTAGATAATTTAATTTGATTGTTGTAGATATACATGCATAATGATAAAAGTGATATTTAAGAATTATACCATAACTATGCATTGAGATATATGAGGCTTTTAATATGGATGTCTTATATACAAAGGATATAATGAAACATAAAGGCTTCTTCACTGAGTACTGTTTTTGTAGATGATAAACCAGAAGTCACAGTAATGAAATATAGCATTTTGCCAGTTTACAATGCATTCAGATCAAGCTTCCAGCTTTAAATTGTCAGGGTTAGCATAGTTCAAAGGTTAAAATACCAAAGTATTCCTTGAATTCAGTTCCTGCAACTGTTTCAATCTTTGTGATTAAACTGGGAGAAATATTTTAACTTTTCAGTGTTTAATTTCTCCATCTAGAAGATAGGAGTAGTAAAACCCTTGTACTTCACAATGCTGAGTATATATGATATAGTTGTCCATGGATGATTTGAACACCACAGTAACTGGGAACAATCAAGATACTGGAGACATATTTACTCCAATCTGCAGAATCCTTGGCAAAAAAAGCCATGATGGGGAAACAGTCAGCAAGATCTGAATAACTCAACACAGAAACATCCCAGAAAAGAGAGAGCATGATAGCAGAAGAAACCAAGGGATTTTCTCCCTGCAAACAAGATAGCATTTAAATGCAATTCAAGAGTAGGTCAGAACTGCATTAGTACAAATTCAGGTAGTGTTGACTTACTGGTGGATCTTCTATGCCATGTGGATGATCTCAATCATCAGAGCTACCAAAGATGAGACCTTTAATGAAAATTAAATTTTTTGTTTTGTTTTGTTTTGTTTTGTTTTCCCCCAGAATTTCGGCACATTTGGTACACTTGTTCAGGCAGTACCTCAGGTGTGGATGTGATTAAACACTTGTAATCAGACTGCTGGGGGAGCATGTTCACAGTAAGGGCCCTCAGTTTTCTCCCAGTTGCCAGACCAGAGTTATTTACATTCACAGGTACTAATTAGGGCAGATTAGAATATCTTGATGCTTTCTTGAATATAGCACAGATATAAGAAAAGGTGGTCTAATTTCAATTTTTACAGGGGTCTCCGCAGCTTGGTAAAGTCAAAGAGGTATTTAGAAGACCATGGAAGAGATTTGTATCGCATTTATAAATACTCCACCTGGAAATGAACAGCAGCTTTCACTGTGTATTTGGCTACAGAACAAAGTTTTATGACAAAGCCCGCAATTCCCATATATCTACTTCTTTCATTTAAGTGTATAAATACCACAGTTGCCTGTGCAGGTAAGGTGCTTGCAGAGCAGTAAATATTGTCAAAAACTGTTGTGACCAAGGGAAGCCTTTGTGACAGATATCTTGTGGGGGTCTAGGCTTCATTTTCTCCAAGTGTACTGCCAAGAATAATAAAAAAAATTCTTGAATATAGTGATAGGCAATGTTTTGGTGTGTAGGGAGGGGGTTCCAGTTTAAAAATGAAAAAGGACAGAAAAACCAGAAACCCCTCAGTTTGGTTACAAAAGCCCTCTCCCCTTTCCAGAGTACTTGTTACTTTCTCACAGGTTCGTGTTTTTCTTCCTACTGATGCTGAATGAAGGTAAGACTTCTTGGTGCAGCCTCTGGAACTCACTCTGCTGGTGAACTAACCCATGGATTTTTCTTTACACTAGATTATTTCAAATTGCTTGATTTTTACACACCTCTGGCCAAATATCGTCTCAGTAACCCCAAAAATAATATAATTATATGTAATATATAATATATTATAATATAATATAATATAATATATCATAATATAATATAATATAATATAATATAATATAATATAATATAATATAATATA
>NC_031799.1:60335118-60339659 GCF_001522545.3 Parus major | reverse complement strand
AATATAATATAATATAATACAATATAATATAATATAATACAATATAACATAACATAACAATATCATATATGCCAAATAATTACCCTTATGTTGGTGAATATGGCACAGAATTTGGAAAACAATTTCAGGGTGGCAACATAGAAGTAAACAGAGTTAGCTATTCTAACACCATACTTGAAAATGAGCTTACTTTCTGTTGGTACCTGTGTTTCTGTTGCCTCCTACAGCTTGTCATAAGTAACAGAAATGTTTCTATACCTGCTTTGATAAACATTTGATAAGCATGTCTTGCACATTATAGCTTCAGTTATGAGAATTTTTCATCAGGAAAAACTATTAAATCAAATTACTGCATAATTATTAAAAACTATAATTTAATATAAATTGACTGATAATTTAAGCTGATAATTAAAATTTACTTATTTATTCTCATATTAAATACAAGCAAGAATTGTTGCCATTTTGTGGTTGTAAGACTGTGTTCAGGTTAGTATTGGGAAAGGTTACAAGGGCCTGGTGTTTTAATGGGACTGGCAGATGTGTATTCCTCTGACTATATGTGATAGAGATAATGCATATCAAAGGTACAGTAAAAACCTGTCAGATGCAAATGGATAATTTCAAAGCGAAGACACTGTTTTTCAAAAATGAAATGATTTAATTCCCAAATTTGCACTGATCAAAACTTCTATGAGAATAAGGCAGGGGATCAAAATGAAAGAAACCCCCATAAATGTAAATCTAGCAGAGACAATATGTAAAATAAATGGCTTGTAGATGAGTACAGTTCTCCAAAATGGATTAAAGGATCAGGTCACCCAGTTCCTCAGGACAGCCTCTAAAATATGAATTATTCTGGTACTCACTGTCAGTAAACATCTTGATGGAAGCTTCTCAAAAAAGGGGAACCCTTACTGATCAATCCCTCTGGAAAAGTACATAAAAGTCACAGAAGCAGTTTAAAAAATAGTAATAGAAGAATAGGTTATTTACAAGTCAGTCTTTGACCAAAGGCCAAATCTCCATCTGCTGATGTGGAGTGGCAGTTCTTTAAACCTTAGGCTAACACATAAACTCCCAAGCTTTAAATAATTTTCCTTTGAGATGGGGATTTAAAAACCCTTAGTAAAACATGCACATGCAGCCTTCACACTGAAATCTAAATCAGAATTGCTTGGTCTGCAAAGAATTCTGTACTGCACACCTGGGGCGTAACATACACTAAAGAGTCTATATGATTTACCTCACCTCCCCACACAACCTTGTATTTTTTTAATCTTTTCACTTTTCAAGAACAGAAAGATCACTTGTAAAGATAACAGGGAAAAAAGACAGAATCTAGAAAATGGCATTTTTTGCTTTAGGAGTAAACATGGGGTGGCTAAATCTGATTGTTTATCTCCAATTTTATAGCAGCTTTGCCATAGTCTTGTTTACAGGAGATCTTCTCTCCTGTCATTGGCATGAGCCAAAAAGTCTCCATTTGAACAAGCATATGTCCCAGTAACGAGTCCTAGGGGTTCCCAGTGCAAATAATGTCTCAGCCCCTGTAAATGGGACTAAATGGCAGAAATGACTCATGTAAATCATGAAAGGTAAGATATTAAACACAGACATGGAGAATAGGATGGACAGTTTACTATACAGACATCCATTATCCTTTTCCAGCTTAGAGTTAATGCTCTCTCAGCCTCAGAATACTGTGCTGATGTACAATTCAGTTTGAATAGACTTGCACAATTTTATGTGGTTTCAGTAGCAAATATTTTTGGCAACTAATGGACTGCTAATGCAAAGGTCACTTCCAGCCCAGTAATTATCAAGTGAAAAAATAACAGGGCTTTATTTTTCAATTGATGGGACATATCTACCTTTTATCATTAGAAGAGTAAATTATCACCTTAGAGGTGATAGATTGTTCCTCATCTTCAAGTATAAACAGTAGTTTTACTCAGCCCATAGCTCTTCTATGAAAAGACCACAAAGTTGACAAGAGAAGGGACAGTCACAGTCCTGTTGCAACTGCACCCAATGCTGCTGAGCTGTCCTGTGTCAGAACGACTTCAAGGCTGATTGTGAAACAGCGGCAAATAAATAAGTGAAGCCAGACCTGATATTACCACCCTGCATTAAACTCTGTTTCCAATTACAGAAGCCACCACATGAGCTCAGCTCTTGCACAACATAATATTGTAGAACCTTTGAGTGTGTGATGCATGTGGGTGGGAGAATGCCAGAAATTCAGAATTCTCTTGATTTCAGCCCAGGTTATTTTGCCTATGGCATCCTTTGCTAGTGGTGCAGAAGCTGTCCTAGCATTGGCAGCACCAGAGTTGGGAATACTCCCTGAGCCTAGTAATGTTGCATAAAAAATTAAGGACTGAATAAAAAAAGAAGTCAGGAATGGGGCTGTATACCCCTTGGCATTCCCTCCAATGGGTGACAAATTAGTTTAAAAAGAAGAGCCACAAGAAAAAAGATCAAAACCAGCGACAGGCTGCAACTGACTGGAATTCAGCAAGGCTCAGGGGTAGGAATGAGATAGCTGTAAACTACCTTTGCTGCTCTCTTAATTTAGTGCTGATCTTGTTCCAGTTTAAATTGGAGAATCCTGACGGCTGCTCTGAGATATTGGGTTTGCCAGCATTCTCAGGAGGTTTTCTTCTTTCTGCTGTTTGTGAAGTGAAAGTCATGCAAGGAAAGTACCTTGTGTCAATCACAGGCTGGGATTTCTTTGATGCTGGCATTTACTGAAAATTCTATACTGTTTTAATATTTCACCGCTAACTTGTGACAGTGGCAATAGCAATTAAATTAAAGCACATAAAGTGTTTTCTTCAGATGTACCTTACCAATCCCAGTCCTTCCATACATCTCTTAACCATTTTGCCATCGAAATGCCAAAGACATGATTAAATAAAGATGGCTGCTTAAACTCTTTATGCTGATGAATTTGATCCTGAGCACTCTATCTCTACTCAGCACAAAGGCTAAGCAATTAATTCTTAGCCATGACTTATGCCACTGGCAATTAAAACAGGGTCTGGTGTAAGAATTTCTGAGAATAGAAAAACGCAATGTCTAGCAATGTGTCACCACATTCTGCTGCTTCTGATCCAATAAAAGTAGTGACTATATAAGTGAAATATATGAAGAAGAGAAAGAATAACAGACATGAAGATAAAGGTTGGTCATCACACTCATTTTTTGAACTCTGTATTATTTTTTTCTGATAACTTAGAGTCTGCCTACCCATTGCCCTGCAAAATATAGAGTGCTAATTTGATTATCATTGGTACATGCAGATGAAATACAGCTTTCCCCTTGCTTATTTAATCCTATGCCTCGTTTTAGCAATGAAATCAGTTCATTATCCAGTTTCAGGATTATACTCTAATTCAAAAAATCATTAAGCATACACAAGGGTCCAAAAACCTCTGTGGTTTTAGGTGTATTCAAAAGGCAGTGATTTGGCTTAAAAATGTGGTTCAGTGTGTTTCAATATCCAGGATATTGTCAGGAGAGGGCCAGGATCCAAATGTCATAGATTAGATGCTGCAGTTTGAGTAGCTATGCACCAGCATATCCTCTAGTCAGCTTTCAGTTGTAGCTTCTCAACTTCCAACCGCAAGGAAGCTGTGTTGTCTGCTTGTTGGCATGAAAATTGAATTAGAGAATTTATCTTTGATGCTACTGGTAATTCCCAGATCTAAAATTTTGGACTTTTTTTTTTGCTTCAAGATAGGGATTTTGTTACCACAGGAAACATTGTTTTTTAATTATTTCACAGAATTGTTTGTGGAGGCAGGCTGACATGGGAATCACTTCCTTATTTGTGTGATTGTTTTCTTTTAGAGATGAAAAAAAGCAAACTTAATTCACCACACCCTTGTGAAAGCTCTGTAAGAATCTGTCTTCTGGAATTTCTGCTTATGTTTCTTAAGGAAATAATTATCCTTTACACTTATATTGCACCATATATGTGAGGAAGTAAAAAAAAAAGCAAAGAAAAGCAGATTCCCGAGATTTTGACAGAAGAAACCAGAGGAATTCTCATGGGATTCTGAGAGCTGCTGAGCAGGAATAGAAAATAAAAAGAGTGAGAAGATATTTTTTCAGGTTCTGCATCTTAGCAAAAATAGAAGTTCTCTGGGGGCCTTCTCTGAAACTTGTCACAAAACTGAGATCTAGCCATCCTAGGCTAATGACAGTCATCAATGAAAGTTGATTTTCTTTCAACTGCAGGTTGAAGAAACAGCTAAAAGCAAGAGTGGAAAGATATCTTATTTTTTACTTTCAGATTTCTGGTTTGCTGCTACCTGATGATGATAATTTTGCAGAAAGTATTCAATTGATGCTATATAAGAGACTTTGTGAAGGTGACCAATCTGTCATGATTATGATAGTTCCAGGCAAATTTATGAGCTAGAACAAATAAAGAAAATAATAATAATAATAATAATAATAATAATAATAATAATAATAATAATAATAATAATAATAATAATAATAATAATAATAATAATAATAATAATAATTAG